>NC_056728.1:1045452325-1045529825 GCF_019279795.1 Protopterus annectens | reverse complement strand
CACGAGTTAAGGTAAGGGGATAGTTAGTAGGGCTATCCCCTTACCTTGACATGTGCCCTAACCCTAAGGTCCGTGACTATCACACCACAGTGGAGGACATAGCCCGTTTTTTCAATGTCCTCCATTGTGGTGTGGTAGGTTCGGTATAGTGAGCTTAAGCGAAAGTGCACTTTCGGTAAAGTGCACTTTCACTTAAGTGGGGATGTACTTTCCCATTTCGAAAAAGTGAATTTTCGTTGTAGGAAAGTACACCCATATATATATATATATATATATATATATATATATATATATATATATATATATATGTGTGTGTGTGTGTGTGTGTGTGTGTGTGTGTGTGTGTGTGTGTGTGTGTGTGTGTGTGTGTGTGTGTGTGTGTGTATATAGATAGATAGATAGATAGATAGACAGACAGATATAATTATATGCATTAGCAAATCCAAATTTTATCTGTATGCACTTCTTAGAAGTTTACTGATGGCATAGGCATTTTTGTCAGGGCATTTTACTTTCTCAGATACACAGCCTTATTAACTTTCATCACAGGTGTTACTGTTACAACTGTTTCTTTTTTACCCTCCTTAATGTTATTTCAGTGGACTGTAAATGTCCTGTATTGTCAATGACACAGGGGAGTTAGCATTCAAGGATTGCACATAGACACCTCTAGGGCAGTGCTGGGTACAGGTAGATTGTGACCTGTGACTGGAAATTACATAAAAAATGACTATTCTATGGTAAATTTGACCACATGTTTTGGGACAGTTTGTTTGAAAGCATGTATGACAATTAAATTAAGTGTTATTCCTTGTTTGGTAAAAAATGTCATTTACCTGTTGTTTTCGGAGTAGAGGAGCCAAGTTCCAGTTCTGTGTTGCCACAACCAAAAAATGCATTTACAGAGGTTTGCCTTGCTATTGTTAGTCTTCTTTGGGAACAAACGCTGGTTGGTATGTGAATTTGATATGTTACAACCACATAACACTTTTCTATATTTGAATAACTGAAGTTTTTTTGTTTTTCAAGTGGGTAATATTGAAAAACTAATAATATGTGTTATATCTAAGCAGGACATTTATTTATGTGATATTTATTTGTAGTATCCTTCTTTTGTGTTTTATGTCACCTAGGACTATGGCACCCAAGTATCTCAATCCCCGAAAACCCTGCTTCAATGACTCGGTGAAAGATGTGATTACACTAGCCTTTCAGCAACATGGTGCCTTTCTGCTTGAGAGGATGTGGGGAGATGTCAGGCAGAATGCAAATTTGGAACCAGATAGTGAACAATGACAATGCTGTTGGGGGTGCAGCAGGACATATGATCAGGTGCATCATAGTGCCACTGATATGATTTCATCAGCCCGGAGGAAAGCAGCTGCAGGGGCTCATGGACAGCTGGCTACCAGGTGGAAGGAGCCTGTTACAGAACCATCACTGACATGAAATGAAGAGTTCCTGTCCACCATCAGGGATCCAGAGAGCTCAGTGGAAAGTACAGAACTGCATATGATTGATGGTGCTGTTGTTTCAGGGAGGACAAGTATGTCTCAGGAGGAGCTTCCAGGAAGGCTTACTTATCTTAATTGTTAAATACTTCTTGTATAATAAAATATTGAAAGCACTAGTTAAGTTGCTTTTATATATATTTTTTGGGGGGACATACAGTATTTATATATTGATACAGTTAACATCACATTCTGGTTCCTTATACATGGGCTTGGGGTGATCGTGTCATCCAAGTTTCAGTTAAATGTATTGTTAATGGGCATATAAAAGAACCAACATTTTCAGCCAGTGTTATTGTTATTATATGATGGTGTCCTTACATTTTGCTTAACTTCTTCCAGAACCATCCTTGCAAGCAAGTGTGGAGTGATCTGCACATGGTAAGCCAAACATTTTTTTAGTACTGATGAGCATTTGACAGAAATATGCATTTATCTGTTTGTGTGAGGTGGCCATCAGGACTGCATGTGCATTACTGTAGCATCTGTAATAGTGATACCAGTGTTAGTTTGTTAGCATTTATTAAATTACAGTAGTGTAGATATTAATTTCTTTCCTGAGTTTTTTGCTTATTATCACAGGTGATTCTGGCAGTGGAAAATTAGGACACTTGCCACCTGATGTTAGAGTATTGACTCTAATAAAGATGGTGGCCAAAAAGAGGCACAGTCAGAAGGGTTGCAGAGGTTGAATCTAACACTGAGGTTGACATTCATCCATTCCCTGTAATTTCATTGGACACAGCCAGTAGTTCTACTCAAACCCATTCCAGTGAGCCCTCAGATGTTTGACAGATGGAGGGTGGGACACTTGATCAGTGTAGTGTGGTTACTATGGCTTCGATGCCTGCTGACTCTGGCCATAGCCAAAGTGTGGGTGAGGTGCCATACAGGACATTTGTTAGAGATGCTTAGTGAAGGCCTGCTGTCCATCCTCCACCTTAGCCTGGTGTGTCTTTTTGTGCTGCTCAACAGATTAGGGCCCTCATGGAGGTGCAGGCACATTCCAATAGGACCTCCAAGGAAATGCTTAGGGTTGTAGATGTGGCATAGGCTGACATATGTGACTGCCTCCACCATGTTGCCAGTTCAAAGGATTGGATGAATGACAGATTGGAATGGGTGGTGTCTGTAATGAAATGTCTGCTGGGAGGGAGATGGAATCCACGTGGACGTAGGTCAGCCATATCATCTGACGTTAGCCAACATGGCTGTGCCCAATAATGGTCCAGTAGTGGCACTACTTCCACTGCTCAGTCAGTGGTTGAGGTGTGCACACCCAGACATGGCAGGCCATGTGGTTGTGGTCCTGGGCCTACTCATAAGGAGAGCTCATCCAGCAGACATCAGTCATGTTCCAGTAGATGCAGTGTATCTGACTGTGGGTATGGACATCCTAACAGAGTCAGTCCTTGTGATTGTGAGCAATGACAATGAACTGTCACCTCTGTCATGCATGGCTCACACCTGCCTGACATACTAGGACATAGAGCTAGCACAGAGCTTGGCTGTGTTCTTGCAGACTCACACCAGTTTCACCTAGAGAGCCTATACAGACACATACACACAAAACAGTTACATGGGACAGTTGTGAGCTTACAGCTCATTCTGTCTCAGTGGCCATTTGATACTTTATCCAAATGTCTGCCTGTTTCTCTTTCTTAGTCACATGCATTCACAACCTTTTTTGTCAGCTTAGCCCCCCCCCCCCCCCCCCACACACACACACACATAAAACACCTTGTGCAAGTTATGATAATGGTGCCATATCCTTGTTTTCTATCTTTTTGATTCAGAGATACATAAGTCTTTTGTCTGATGCTCAGGGTGCATAGCTGACCTAGTGCTTAGTATATCTGTTTTGGTGATGCTGTTTTGCAAACTGTAATGTTTTCTTAAAATTTTCTGTAATGTGTATATCCCTCCCAAACTCTTACACCAGCAAAGATGGACCACGCCTTAAATAAAATTGTGACAAAGGTCGAACAATGGGGAGAGTTTTTAAACATTGTGGTCTTACAAACTTAGACAGTTGATAGAATAACAGGTTTTGTATTCCAATTTTTACGTTTTTTCTGAGGGAGATGAAGTCTGAAACTGAAATGTGTGTCATTATTTTCTAACTTCACTCTTTAATGATTTGCCAGTACAATAGTATGAGATTAGACTGTGGACATTTGGTGAAAATCTGTACACTTTATTCATATGAATGTGTGAATCTTTGATACATGAGACCTATTAGTTAATGGAGGACATATGTATTCACTTAAGTCACTGCTGTCATTTTAATGTAATTGCTGTAAAAATCACCCACCTTATACTTACTTACATTACCAAGTAACAGTATACAAGGATATGTCATTATTTTGTATTCTTTGACCTTTATTCTTCTATTCCAGGTTCAGTACTTACCTTGGAAATCCACAGTTGCAATAGCTTTAGTTCAGGGTTGACTCTGTCTGATGCTAGCAGTACACAGGTATTACAAGGGTAAGTAAAGATTGTGAGCATTGTCTGGCATCAGTGTTACTGTATGTATGTGCATAGGGTGAAGGTTTTAGCCCCTTAGGTGGTGAGTGTGTGCGCTATCCATTGCCTCTTGGCCAGTGAGAGGAAATATTGTGCATGCCTATGTCAGCCTACAATCACAGCGGCTGCTGGTTCCCCCTCTGACTCCTCACCTGTGTGCGGCTGTGGTGACCTTGCCAGTGGTGGTGGGATGTGTGGCTCTTCCCCCTCCTGCTTCTGCTGAAGCCATTTAATTTTCTCAGGATAATATTGTGAAGCAAGGCACAGACAGTGAATATTTAAGTTCATATACAGAGATTGTACTGCAGGGCTTCCCCAGATGTATTTAGGCACCGGAACCATGACCTCAGCAGCCGAAACACATGCTCTGTGATATTTCTTGTTTGAGCGTGTGCCTCATTATAGCTTTCTTCAGTTGATGTGTGCATTTCTGATGGGAGTCATTAGCCATGTCTTCACTGCATAACCTGCATCCCCCAATAAATGACCCAGTGGGATATCCCCCTTCGTAAACTTTTTATACAGTTGAGAGTTGTGCCAGATATGTGAGTCATGGTAACTGCCTTGGTTGCCAGAGCACACAATCAGGATCATTCCCTTAGTGTTACACATGACCTGGCAGTTAATGTAGTGGTAGCCCTTTCTATTTATGTACAACCTTCCCTGTTCTTCAGGTGGTGCTTTGATTTCTACATGTTTACAGTCTATGGCACCCAGGACATTAGGGTAGTGTGCTACAGGGTAGAACTCCTACATAGTTCTGGCTATGTACTCAGGTGTATGGGGAAAATATATGTACTCACTGGCATGTTGCAGCAAAACATTCAGGAACTGATGGAGGATCCTGGATGCTGATGCTTGTGACATCCCCTGGCATGTCCCCTGTTGGCATCTGGAAGGTTCCTGTAGCTAAAATTCTAACTGTTACACATACCTTAGTCTCCACTGGGCTTGGCACCCTTCAGTTTGCCCTTACTCTTAGTTGAGGATGACACTGGTTGCAGAATTCCTGTAGTGTGTCTCTATCCAGCCTGTTGCGCTCTACAATTTCCAACTCATTCGCATTATGAAAAGTTAAATGGGCTCTAAACACCCTTCTCTTTCTTGGGCATGGTCCATTAGCAACAGCCGCAGCATAGACTTGGGCCTGCTGCACATACACATGAATAACAGAAACAGCAGCACTTAACATTCTTTCCGTGTTGCCTATTTTCTGTGGCTGTATACCAATAGGTTATGGAACTCGCAAGAAAAACTAGCACTGAATCTGTAGAGTTGATCTATAGCTTGTTGAATGGCTCCTCCATCTTGGATTGGTTAATTGGCATGCAATTCAGTTGCTTGTGCTGTAATTAGCATGCCACAATGTTTACCATGTTTGCATGGTACATGGTTTTAGCAGACCGTGTAGGTTTTATTGAATCTGCACCATATTTTAAATCTGACTTAAAACAGGACGTTGTATGTAATTTATTTTCAGGTCAGAAATGACATTGGTGCCCAGGATGTCTAAAACTAGATGCAGCTAAGATGTACAGTTTGCAAATCTATTCATTTTGTTTTGCATTGGTTAATATATTTTTACAGGAGTACTTAATGACTATTTGCATATAGCGAGAGCAAAAGTATAAATTACCATTATGTATCCATATATCTATGTATTTAACTGAAACGGCTTAAGTGTCTTGTTTACTGATAATAAAATGCACCGCAAATTGATTACTTATAATAAATAAGGTTGCACTTATCTTGTTGGTTGCCCAGTTCCCAGTAACTTAAAATAAGGTTACTGTTAATGTTTCAATAGTTTGTTAAGCATTAATACTGTTTTCTAGAGAAATATATATTTATTCTGTTTACAAATTATTTCATATGCAATTCTTTACCCGCAGTTTTATTGAAAGAGTGGCTTTGCAATTCAGGCCATTATTCATAACTTCAGTTTGCATCTCCATATTTCCTTCTTGCATTCCTACCAAACAGCTTCCTTTCCTCCTTCTCTCTTTTCTGGATTTTTTCAAAAGGAACTTCATTTAGGGCATCTCTTTCTTCTGTTTATGCATGCTTTTGATTAAAAATCAATTTCCCATTACTATATAATCCCATTGCATAGCATATGAACTCTACCTATAGAGACCAAATATGAAACTGCACAATGCCCCTGTTTTATCATCACATTTATCCTCCCCAGTCTTTTGGATCTTAGCATCTATCCCACTTCTTACATCATTGACAGAACAGCTCTGTTTACAGCTACAGAGGACTTTGACAGACAGGTATGACAGCCTTCACCCTGTACTGTAGGACAATAACACCATTCTCATTTAATAGAAACCTCTAGGGGTGAAAACAGTGTGAAGTTGCTCCTCTCATTCTTCATTTGTTAACAACTCTCCCCCAAAATAAGACACCAAATGAAATTTAGTTTATTGAGCATAACCAACTTTTGAGAAAAACAACAGGTAGTTATTAAATGTATACTGCTCTATAAACATTACGTTACCATCAGTTTTACTAAAAACAACTTTCATTCCATAACATCATTCTTACTTTTATCTTGCTTCTCAACATTTCTTGCCAAGCAGCCCTCTTAGTGTCTCTTTGGAGCTGTTGTTTTGTGGAAATGTTTTATTTTTAACTTGATACTCTCCTTTAGGCCTAGTCTTCCATCTGTTTATGCTTTATCTTCTGGTTAGTGGTATGCCTTGACCCCAACATTGTAGCCTTTATTAAATTAGTGGATACTCCTTTATAGATAGCACCATATTTAGACCACTTACTGTCATTTTCTATGAATTGTCAGTCCTATTGACAGGTCTTACAACTTATTAGCCCAAATGGTACATATCTTTGCAAATTGAATGATTCCTAATTTGTTAATTTCCATCATTTCCTCATCACCACTCAGCCCAGGTTTCTCAACATTTTTCCAGTGTATGTCCAGCTACTTTCCCTATAGTGACTCTGCATCTGAGGTTGTGTTAGTCATAAACTATCGCCCCTATTTAATTTGAGATGAAATCTATCTCTATTGCTATAATCAAGGTTCTTATCTATCAACTTGTGATTGATTTTCAATCCCATCATGCACCTACAATGCATTTCTTAAATGTTCTTGTTGATAACCTTCCTGGATTTTTCCATGTGGACTAACTTGCCATCCATTCCTATTAGGCACAGAAATGGGTCTAACTGCAGCACTACATTTACCACCAACGTAAGGTTCTGGCAAGACAAAGTGCTGCCTGTCTGCTATGTATTTCCTTTTTTTCCAACAGGTCTGTGTTCCTGCTAGCTAATCAAATCACCACCATGTTACCTAAACTTTGCGTTTACTCCAAGTCTGAAGGCTGCATTTCATCTTTACTTTTCACTAGCTCCAAAGACCATATGGGTATCAATAATGTTAATGACTTTAAATGGTTCATTATCTGCCTGACCCCTGCATGTTTTCTTTTAGTAAGCCTAGCAATATATTCAAATGATAATCTCTTTATAGAGGTGCTGAGTCTTGTCATTGCAGACAAATAGCACTGCTCTTGTACCTTACAAAACAAACAAACATATGCTCCATCCAGTCCCAAGCAAATGCGCATGCTTAGTCCTAACCAAGACAACAGATCTATACAAGTGCAGTATAACTCTTATGACTAATAACCATAAAATAAAAAAACTAAAATTATGAATAAACCAAAACATAGATGGCAAAGGACCTAAGCATCCAGCTTGAAGCAATTTTAATAAATCAAACACCATAAAACACACTGTACTAAGTGTTTTTGTCCCTTACATACTTAAAATGTGGGTAAAAGAAAAAGAAGGCTTAGAGACAGAATTTATGAACACTTACACAATATTAAGAAAAAAACCCCCACAAATGCCTTGTATAGATACTTGTTGGAGAGTATGGATTTTAATAAGTATTTATTCTTTGTTATTGATAAAGTCACTCAGGATCTGAGGGGAGAGGATCTTGAGAACATAAATGAATATAATGAGCAAACTTGTCAAATTAGATTGGATGCCAGTAATAAGCGTGGTTTGAATGACACACCATCTCTAATAAGTGTGTTGAAACAGAACTCACAAATATATAAAGTGCTTTATTTATAAAGTTTTTCTTTAATTTTAGAATTTTAAGTATAAAGGTTCTTCAGCAAAGAATGTTTATTTTTAGCTTGTGTCTTTTTTCTGTCTCTTTTATAATACTATTGAAAAATAATTAATATTAATGAATAAATGAATGTGATTAGAAGATTTGTATATATATATATATATATATATATTTATATATATATATATATATATATATATATGTATATATATAGATATATATATATATATATATATATATATACACACACATACACATACATACACACACACACACACACACACACACACACACACACACACACACACACATATATATATATATATATATGTTTGTGTATATATATATATATATATATATATATATATATATGTATGGATCTACCTCATATGATTGAAAGCTCATATGATCAACAACCATATGACTGACATTAAAACACTGAAATCTTAAAACACCTAAAGCTCATATGATCGACACTCATAATATCGACACATGAAATCCAAAGCATCATGCCCTTTCCCCACTGTAGCGCAACCCTGGAGTAGGAATAAATAGTTAGGGGGGTGTGGGCAGGCCACAGCCCCCCACATATGTCACAAATTTTAAACATACATATGGATACTTTTAATGGAATTGACTATATTCATGTAAATAATATGGGGGGGCTATGTCCCCCCACACCCCCCAATGTGTGTGTGTGTGTATATATATATATATATATATATATAGGATGGTTTTACATTAAAAATGTACTCTGTAGAAATTGATTATATAAGGGATGAAAGTGCTTAGTACTCAATGTTTTTTATCGTGTTTGATTTATTGAAGTTGGCTCTTGCCAGATTTTTTGGTCCTTTGCCGTTCGTGTTAAGGTATAACCCTTATGACTACTTCAGGTGTGTGAGCCTTACCAGAAAACATTGCACTTTGTACAAACTGTTGAACAATTTTGTACATCTTCTAGCTATGTCTTATGAGTACACAAAACCTGTGGGTTGGCATGTAAACTGATTTAACTTCTTTTGCTGGCATTCCATACTGTACATAGAAACTCCTGTTCTTCAAACTCCGAATCCACAGCTAGCCATTGAAACTAAAAGTGAGGCATTACACTAGTTTTCTTATTTGAGACACAAGGTGCAATGCTCTTTGTAGACATATATAATGTCAAATTTTAAGCATTACCTACCTAATCAGATGACATATTATGTGTCCATTCAGTAAAGTAGCCACTGCTTTATTATCTGTCCTGAAGCTCATATGAGTTTTGGATAGTTTCTAACTATTCAGTGTGAATACAATTAGAACAAACATCCCCTCCAGGAGGGCAACATCTTTTGCATATCATCGAATACTCTGGTCCTTCATCCAAGGGACTGCAAACTATTTACCATTAAGGAATAAGTCCCCTTCCACTTCCTCTAGCTAGAAATGCATATGTCTGAAATACCTGAATATCAAACCAGCTGATTATAAAATTAGTAGCCTACTTAGCTTTCTTAGGAACTGCTGTCACACTTTCCAGCCTTTTCATACCTAATGATGTACTTTATTATTGCTGGCTGTTAAAGTGCCTCCTAATCTTTATATGAAGGGTGTTCAGGGACAACATTACCCAATCTGCTAAGTACAAGTAGTCCAAAACATATTTAATATCCCTCATCCAAATCTTTTTCCTGTCCTATAATTTCTCAAGGTCACCAATGTCATGATTTTATTCTTTTACAGGCTGAATCAACCCTCCACAAATTCTACAGTAATCCTCCAGCCTCCGCCTGTCTATGACATGAAGCTGGCTCTTCAGGCTCCTGCACCTTCTGCTATGCTTGCACTGTAGCTCTGTCCCAGTGATTTTAAACCCTTGCACTGAAAGACACAACAGAAATTAAACAAGTGCAGTATATTGACATCTTGTAACTAATGCTAGCAGTCAAGCAGAGACACAATACAAATGCATTATAGGCACTGCTGAAAACACTCGGTGTTCTATGTATATACATCCAGTAATAATCAAGGTGCTTGGCTATGAACATGATGCACTAAACATGTATGCCAGTAATGGTGTCAAATCTCACAGCAGACCATGGATAACAGCATGTGACTGCATACATCCAAAACAGTACACTCAACCAAGTATTGTTTTGTTAGGACTGCCTGCTCAGAAAGATATTAATGACTAGTGCTCATAGACAGCATTGTCACATTCCATTGCTAGGGCCAAGCACTGCAATATGGCAACTCTGCACTTCCAGACCACACCTTCAGGTGAACAATGCAATGCGCAGTTAGATACATCCAAATATGTGTGGGTACAGACACACACACACACACACACACACACACACACACACACACACACACACACACACACACACACACAAAAACACACACAAGTGGTATGTGCACACATTCATAGACACATTTACGGTGTGCAAACATGCACAAGCCACACATCAATAAATGCATATGCATACATCCAGGCACACACACACGCACACACACACACACACACACACACACACACACACACACACACACACACACACACACACACACACATACACACACACAAATATATACATGGATAGAGTGATACAGTTAGATGGACAGATAGACAAATAGACCGACAGATATAGATAGATGGGTCTATTTTCTTTTTTCTTTGATTGAAATACCATTATTTCGAACAAAAAAAGTACAACCTTACTTTCGCGAAAGTGCGCTTTCTCAAATTGCGGTTCAGCGAACCGGCACTTAAAATAAAAAAATAACAATTTAAACTCTGCACCCCCCCCATGTGGGGGGCTGTCCCCCCACACCCTCGCTACATTAAATATAATAACTCCAAGATCGCACTACAGTGGGGAAACAGGTATATTCCCTTATCCACACTATAGTGCTCTGTTTTATTTAGATTGCCAGTTCGCTGAACCGGAATTCACAAAAGTACACTTTCGTTGAAGTGCACTTTCGCAAAAGTAAGGTCATACTTTCTTTTCTCAAAATAATGGCATTTCAATCAAAGAATGTAGACCCATATAGATAGATAAATGCTATAATACAACCACAGACACCAGACATAACCTCAAAGAAAAATAGAAGACTGCATGCCATGGCTGCTTTTGCAAAGAATTAGAATGACGTGTTAGCAACAATGATGTCTTCATCTGGAGTGGGAAAATAAAATGACAGAAATTTTAACACAGATCACTTTGGTTTTAATGTAGATATGGCTAAATGCTGACACAAAAACTGTGAAGCTACCTATTCAATGCATTGATAAGATGCACTAATTTGCTTCCTTCAAGGTTTGATGTTTCTGTAGATCCAAGCACAACAGGACTGATCAATTTCACCCTCAATGCTTTTGAGTATAGAGGGTGTCACTTACCACTATTAATGATCACTGCATAGACCCATATCTGCATCTCCAATGCTTCTGTTGCTGCAATCCTGAAGAGCTGTTCTGCCTTACCTGATGCATCTCCTTATAAAGGTTCTGGTCTTCATCCTCCTCCACCAGGATGATGTACACAGTGAGGTTTCCTGCCAGTCTGATTCCTTGGTTTTGAACATCTTTAGATCCTTACTATTAGCTGGTGTACATTAATGCTGTTTTATACTGTTATCATTGCTGCTGTACACTGATACTGTTTTGTACTACCATTATTATTGATATACACTGATACTGTTTTGTACTGTCATCATTACTAGTGTATACCGATACTGTTTCATACTACATCATTACTGATATACACTGATACTACTTTGTAGTGACATCATTCCTAGTGTACACTGATACTGCTTTGTACTACCATCATTGCTGGAGTACACTGTTTCATTTCTGGGTTTGCATATTCAAGGATGCAATCCTGCTATAGCTGGCTTCAGGGTGCCTTGGATAGGGTAATGTACCACTGTATGGCAACTCCCTGAAAAAGCTCACTACCTCACAAGCTAACTATATCCATGTTAGTACTTGGTCTTTGTCCGCTATGTCTTAATAGCTGCATGACGTGTGTATATATGTGACCACACTGGCCATTATGTATATCATGCGTGCTGCAGCTCTACTTCACATTCTTCATATTACAGGTTCTTGATGCATATAATACATGTGTGACTCTGAATGTTTGAACATCACATTTTGCACCACTATCTTTAGGATGTACAGTCAGGTATGTTTGTGTTGCTGTTCCATGACCCTTAGCTCCCAGGGAATGTGTGTTAATGTCAGTCTTGTTTTATATGTTTGTGGTACTAGATGGAAATCATGGTTCACTGCTGACACCTTTCACTCACTGAAACTTAAGAAAAGAAAGAGAATTGCTACTATTACTGATCAACTGCATCATGACTTCCCTCTATGTTATAATCTTACATAATCTTACATGTAGAATTTTCCATATCTGTCAATGTTCTTACAATTTCTTATCAACCGCATCATGACTGTTCTGAATGTTATAAACTTGCATGTAGAATTTTCTCTATCTGTCAATGTTCTCACATATATCAGTAACTATACAATGACAACTCATTAGTATTCAAAAACGTGCATGCTGATTGGTCAGCCCAATCAACGTGTCAGTTGTAAATCAAGCATATACCAATAGAAACAGTTTGGTCATATATGTTATAGAAGTTGTGACCAAAGAAGGTACTGCCAGCACAGCCAGCTGGAATTTTATAAACAATTATATGTCATTTGTGAATATCAAACTAATTTATATAAGATGCTTGTGTTACAAATGTATTAGAACTGCATGTCATGTGTAAATCAAACTTCTTCATACAGATGTTTGTGTTGAAAAGGTATTTGTAAAGTGCTAGTTTGAAATGCATCAACAGTGTTCCCTGCTGGAGAGAACAGAAATATACATGCACTACTGTAACTGTTTAAATGTATGTTTTGATAAATCACTTTATAGGGTAGGCCATAAAGATGCTTCAATGCTGCCAGAGACAAAGTCTGTACTAGGTAGCTTTCCATATTGCCTTTGGAGTGAACTAATTGCTACTTTGGTAGCCTGAAGGAATGCAATTGTTTCATGACTTCCAGCACTAAAAAACATCTGAGCAAAAGCCTTTGCTTCAGTATTTTTACAGGTCGATGCCAAATACTGCAAGCTGCCAGCAATGGGGGCTTGCATGAGAACTAGAAGTCAGATGACCAGAAATTACATAATTCTGCAAGCTATCCTAGCAGTAATATTTTAGCTATTTTGCATTCTATCTTGGACCTGACAACAACAAAAAGAACCACTCATTACATTTGCCTTGCTCTGAGTAAGTTATTAGGGTATAATAAATCTCTTAGATACAGTCAGGAATATAGCGAAGCTTAGTTTATATTTTGTTTTTCTTTATTTTTTGACCCTGTACTGCAATGCTGTTTTAAATATTTCCAGTGGTTTTGAACCCTAATATCACTGTAAATATATATTTAGTATTGTCTTGTTCTTTTATTATTTATTATTAAATATATTTAAACCTTTATTTGTGGCTGATCTGTGTAGAGATATTTAAGTTTTTTTTCCTCAAATTTTTTTTTATTTTTCTGATACAGTTGAATAAATTCCATTGTATTTGTATATAACATCTTAAATAACTATGTACACTATTTACATCAGCCAAACACTATAACAGAGCTCAATATATACAATTACTTTACAGGTATAACAATCCAGTTATCAGAGTGTATCTGTTCAGTTATTGTAAAGTGTCAGTCAAAATGATACAACTTTTTTCCATGGATTGCTAATAAATGGCTTAGGATGAATCCTTAATTTTTTTAATTTTAATTTCCAACAATGCTGTGGTCTTCAGTAGGCTGTAGAAGTCTTCCAAAGTTGGTATTGTGTTTGTATTCCATCTTCTTGTTATACACTTCCTTGAGATTGCAAGTATTGTCCAAACTTGATACATATTTGACTCATTTAAATGAGGACCTTTGTACACATTTAATACTACTAGAGCTTTAGATAAGTTAAAGATTCATTAAATAAAGCTGCTAAAAAGTTTTAAATAATATTCCAAAATGGCTTAATTTTAACACAGTCGAAAAAAATGTGAATCCAATCTGCATTGTGCATTTGCTCACACCTCCAACATATTCCCTTTATGGAAGAATTAATTTTAGTAATTCTATCTGGAGTTAAGAATGCTCTGTGCAAGCATTTCCAATTAGAAATTTTCCAGTATTGTGTAAAGGATGTATGCTTTATTGATAATAAAATATTTAATTTAATTTCTTCAGTTAGCTGTAATGAGTGTCCTTTTGTTATATAATTCCAATATGAGGATTTGGGTATTGTTTTTATAATTTATCAATATCTTGTAAAATTTTGAAATACTATTTCCCATGTCATAATCATTATATATGATTTCATATAGGTATTTTGTAAGTTTAGGTGTTTGTTTAAATGAAGAATTACTAATTATTCTGCATAAATCTTGCAAATACATCAGAATGCTTTGCATAGTTAGCCAATCTTGTTGTGGAATTTTGTATGTTGTTTCTATTGTTTGCATATCCAGAACTCTTAGTTCTTTGATACATTGAAACCAACAAACAAATGTTTTCTGTTCCCAGGAATTAATTATTTCTCTGTGTATTATATGTGGATAGCTCTTTGTAACTATGAATGGTGTTAAAAGATCAAATCAGGCTTTTTTAAATCTATATTTGCATCAATAATTTTCCTGAATGAGTCAATGTAATAATTAATCATACGGGTTTTAGTGGGCTTAGTTATGTTATATTGCATACTAATACATATGTGCCATGGCAAATTGTTTTTATCTATTATTTGATTTTTTTTTGTAAATCAAATTAATTTATTGATATTACAGTTAGTAATTATTTCCAATTTGCAGAATAATTTGGACTTACCCAGTCTGTGTTTGAGATATTGATGCTTTTATATATGTTTCTATATCAGGAAAGTTTAATCCTCCCTGTTTCCATGGTCTGATATGATGTATTAAAGCTATTCTGTTTCTTTTGAGAAACCATAAATATGTTATTAGGCATGGATTTATTTCTGTGAGTATATTCCTTTCTGATAACAGTTGCATTGCCAAAGCTATATATAGAATCTTGGCTAGTAAAACCATTTTTAATAACTGTAGTCTATTTTCAAATGTTAATATTATTTTGATCTACTTTTCCACAGAGATTTTAATTGTATTGATGATATTATTGCAGTTTTTTTAGACTAATTCATTATTATCCTTGCATAATTCAGTTCCTAGATATTTTAAGGTAGATTCTTGTTGCCCTATAATGTGATTCCCCTTCGTCTGCAATTCTTTTTTTCTTTATTTAAAAATAAAACTTTTGATTTTGATTTATTGAAATGGAGTCCTGATGTCCTGCAAAATGTGTCAATTAAAATATCTAATTCTTCTAATGTCTCTTTTGCATTGGATAATGTGCGTTTATATTACCTCATCAAAATTTTACTGCATCGAAGCAATAAATGTCGAACACAATTGATCGATGCAGTAAAATATCAAACGAGTATAAAAAACAAAACATAGCAAAAAAAACTAAATGGCGTAGGCAGGGGGCAAGCCCGCTGCACCCCCCACAGCCCCGCTACTTAAAAATACCAACTCCTAGACCACACTACATTGACATAAACGGAAATCTCCCCTACGGAGATTTCCATTTACCTGGCCGATATTCTTCGCTTTCGATATTGTCATGTCGACAATATCAGATTCATTATTGTCAGCTTGCCACAATACAATATAGACCTGGTAATGTTAATATGTCATCAGCAAAGAGAATTATTTTAAAATTGTATTGTTCATAAACATCTACTCCTTTAATTTTTGTATAGTTACGTATTGAATCTGGCAATATTTCAATATCCAAAGCAAATAGAATCAGTGACATGGGACATCTTTGTTTAGTACCCTTTGTTATATGTATAGATTCAGAGGTGAAAGGACCTAGTTTAACATATGCTAAATTATTTGTATATATATTATTTAGTAGATGAACAAAGGAAGGAGGAAATTCAAATAACACCAGAATTTTGAAAAAATAGTCCCTATTTAGGGAATCAAAGGCTTTCTCTATATCTAAGCCAATTATGAGTATTTCTTTATTTTCTTTATTAATATAATCTATAAGAGAAATTATCTTTTTAATATTGTCATGTGTGTGTCTATGATATATAAATCCAGTTTGATCATTATTTATTATTTTGGATAGTGGTATTTTCATCCTGTTAGTTAATATTGTCATACATATCTTATAGTCATTATTTAATAATGATATAGGTCTATATGAGGTGCAGAGGTTTGGGGATTTGTTTTCCTTTAGAATTGGTGTGATTAAGGAATATCTCCAAGAGGGTGATATTAAAGCTTGTGACTGAATTTCTAATAGAGTTTTATAGAAGAGGGATATTATTTTTGAAGGAAAACGTTTATATATTTCCATAATTATGCCATCTATACCTGGAGCTTTACTATTTTTACCATCTTTTATTGTATCTGCAATTTATTTGTAGGATATGGGTGTTTGGAGATCTATTTTTAATTTTTCTGGTATTTTTTTATATTAGAACATTTTTCATCTAGATTTAATTGATCAATATGTATATTTTCTTTTTGGAAATGGTCCATATAGTGATTTCTATAGGCATCAAGAATGTCACCTATATCCGAGACATTTTCCCTTTATTTTCATAGAAGATACTTTTAATGTTATTAACTTTTGATTGTGTTTCGATTCTTGTGGATAAATTATGTAGATATTTGGGAGAAGTGGCCAAGGTATTAATTTTTAGTTTTTCTAAAGCTAAACTAGTTTTATGTGTTAGAATTTTGTTGTATTTATTGTTTAATACTTCTACTTTCTTTTTCATCTCCAAATGATTTAGATTTTTTTTCAGCTTTTACTGACAAAAGCTTGGATTGTAGATCTAATAATTCGAATCTCATTCTCTGATTTTTT
Source organism: Protopterus annectens (assembly GCF_019279795.1). Taxonomy (NCBI): domain Eukaryota; kingdom Metazoa; phylum Chordata; order Ceratodontiformes; family Protopteridae; genus Protopterus; species Protopterus annectens. The sequence goes on along the minus strand of NC_056728.1, from coordinate 1,045,512,700 downwards.
TTATACCAAGTTAGGGTTTTACCATATATATATATATATATATATATATATATATATATATATATATACATATATAAGCTTTTAATGAGTCCCATATCATTATTTTATTTATCTCTGTGGTGTAATTAATATCTAAGAAGAACTGTAATTCAGATAATAACCAGGGTTTGAACTCTTTAATTTTAGTTATATATGCTGGAATTCTGGAGTTAAAGATTAATTGTTTGTACCCATTTTGAAGTTTTAGTATCAATGAATTGTGGTCTGAAAAGGGGCAGGGAATGATTGAGAAATTAATGATTTTAGAGTGTAAGTCATGGACAGCAAATATTTTATCTATTTTAGTTTGGGTACCAAATCTGTGATCTTGATGGGAAAACAACAAAGATGTATCTTCTTTAAATTTGAAAGTATCTACAAGATGAAATGATTCTACCCACTTGTTTAAAACTTTTGATACAGCAGATGTACGCAGCAGTCTTTAATTTGTAGTTTCCAAAATATCAAATATACACTTAAAATCTCCTCCTAATATTAAGCTGCCTTTATAATTATTGGAAATAAAATCCAAGTGTGTTTTAACAGTTCTGGATCCAATGCCTGGGAACCAGTATAGATTGGCTAGGGTCCATATTCTGTTATTATATTTAACTATAACTAATGCCATGAGGCCTTCTTTATCTTCATACTTATAAATGATTTCTGGGTTAATCACATTTGTTTTCCGTAAAATTGTTACCCCATTTGTCTTTGTCTTATAAGTGGATTGTGTCAATATCATATATTCTTTAGGATTCCATTTGCAATTGTCATTTGTTTTGAAATGAGTTTCTTGAAGGAAGACAATTTGTGCTTTGCTCAGTTTTAAATATTTCCGTAGATTTGGTCTCTTGCTAGGATTGTTTAAGCCATTGGTATTTAAAGATAATAAAGCTAAATCCATCTTAGGTTATTTAGACTATGTATTTTTTTTGTTTGTTTTATTGTGACTATTAAACATTTCCTCTGATAACTATAACGTATATGTTTCAGCTTTTAAAGGAAATTATCAGTTTTATACTTTGAGTGTTTACCAATAAAGTAATATTTTGGTCAGACATACTAAAAATGTTTTTGTGAAATAACAAATTTAAATTAATAAATGTTAACAAAACTAAGATCTGCACCAGCCATGGAATAAAAATAATTACTAATATGATGGATAAATCTAAGTTTATTATCACTCATACCTTGACAATCCAGAACATTTGAGCTCCATAAATTGAATTATCATATGGAGAATATTTGTAATAGGAATAAGTAATATTTATATTATTTTGAACAGATATAGTACTACTGTATATTACACAGAATTCTAGTACAATATTAATGTCTACTTATTGTATAAGTAATTGTAATTGATATTTACATGAAAGATAGATGACAAGCAATTCAATCATAGTAAAGTAGGATATATCATATATAAAACCTCAGTAAAAGATTATAGCAGACAGTTATTTAACATATTTACCCTTATTGATGAAGTATTTCAAAACATATGACTTAATACAAATATATGGTAATAATATTTATACCTAATGTTTATAATACAATGCATTTTTCTGGATATATCAGAAGTTATATTTCATTGTTTACCAGCATTTAAGTAATCACTTTGTTTGTTGCTAACTTACTTAAAGCATCAAGTTTGTTTTATGTAAACATTGATGAAAGTTGGTGCATTTTAATTATCAGTGCATCCCTCTTCCCCCATTTCCTACACATAAGGATTTTCATATCTGTCATTTTGTATTATAAAATGAGTGAAATTATAGGTTAAAAACAAAAAATTCACGTATTGTGATTAATGATTACAAGTTCAATTTCCTTATTCATAAATTGCCATTTTATGGCATATACTGAATGGCAACATTCTATTTTGTATAATCAGCAAAGGTTAATCTGAGTGATTATTGTCAGTTTAACACTGTTTGTTCAGAATGTCATTGTTACATTCTGTGACATTCCTAGCCAAGGCTTCTATTGCTTCCCTTGAATAACTTTTTCAGTTTGATGTCATGTATAAAACATTAGTTAACTTGGTAACAGCTTAAGTATTATATATGGTCAAGATGCGTTACAAAAACACAATTCAAGTTAAAGCAATTATATGACTTGTTATGCACATTTACCTATATGAGAAAATCATCATGCTTCCCTTTGATGTTCAATATAGTGTATGTCATTTATGACAAGTTAAAACAATAGTGTTATTATACTCAAGCCCATGTTATTAAAATGTCTATTGTCAATTTAATACTATTTGTTCAGAATATGATTGTTACATTCTGTGACGTTTAAGTTCAGACTTCTATTGTTTCTCTTGAATAGCTTTGTCAATTTGATGTCATGTATAAAACATTAGTTACCTTGGTAACCGCTTAAGTATTATATATGGTCAAGATGGGTTACAAAAACTACAATTCAAGTTAAAGCAATTGCATGACTTGTTATGTATATTTACTTATATAAGAAAATCACCATGCTTCCCCTTGATGTTCAATGTAGTGTATGTCATTTATGACAAGTTAAGACAGTAGTGTTATTATACACAAGCCCATGTTATCAAATCCTGTCTTTCATATCTAAATTCAGCAGATTGCTTCATCTTATATGACGATTATATATTTTATGTCTAGATTTACTAAAATCATACATTACATAACTATTGTGTTTTTTTTTTTTTATCAAGAATCAACTTAATGAGCTAAACGAAGTGTTGGGAGACCATCAATATGTGTAAATGTGGTTTAAAACAGCCCTTTAATTATATATATATTTTTTAAAACCAAAGACGTCATTGGCAAGAATCATCTCGGAGGCTCCTCAGAGCCATTAAGCATTATCGTCACTCTGCCTCCATTAACATAGCAACCTGGGAGCATCTGTTTCTGTTAATGTGTCTGTGTACTGCATACCAGAGGCTCAGAAAAGCTTCACTTCACTGCAACTTTAACCTCAAATTCCTTCCCTCTCCGTGAGGCAGCAGCCAAGAAAAGTACAGAGAGCAAACAGACAAAAAAAAGACCTACCACCAAGCCGACACAACAAGAGACAACACAGTCCTCCAGCTCTCCCACCCCTCACTCAGCAGATGCACAAACAAACCATTCTCTGCCAAAATGTCCCAAATCACAGATCCATCTACCCCCTTCCCCCGGATCCAAGCCAAAACACCAAATATGTCTTCCCAGTACATAAGCACCAGCAAATCTTGATCACAAGCCACAACCCAGAGGTTCCCAGAGATGAAAAAGGCAACATATAACAGCTGCAAGACACAGCTGCATCCACATACACCATGTCAGGCTTAATCAAACAGCCCTCAAAGCTATGATACCTGCCATAATTGACATTAAATATGTTTAGACAGAATAATAATAACATTTGCACTAGCTGCCAGACACGGCTGCACCCACGCACTCCATATCAGGATTGATCAAACAGCACTCAAAGATATGATACCTGCCATAATTGATATTAACTATGTTTAGATGGAATAATAATGACATTTGTGCTAGCTGTCAGACATAGCTGCATCCATGCACACCATATCAGGATCTATCAAACAGCCCTCCTAGCTGTGATACCTGCCATAATTGATATCAACCATATTTAGACAGAACAACGATGACATTTCTACTAAGACCTTGCTACTATTATTTAATCATGATATACATGACATTTCTAAATCATACTTTAACTGAAGAAGGCATTAGTCTCCGTGACAGCATTTTTTTTCAAAACACTCTACTGTTACCACTATTATATATGATGTTAATTTGTTACATTTGAGTCTGAACTCTGATGAATGGTACCTTGTTGAATTAGTTAATTAATGGTGGTGGTGCTGCAGTAGCATTGTCGCCTCAGTAAGACGCAGTCTGGTTCGATTCTCAGCTAGAGCGTCTTCTGCGTGGAGACATGCGTGAATGGATGTACCTTCGTTGAAGGTTGTGCATCAGGGCTGGAAACTCGGCACGTAAAAATCAACTACCAATCATTAGCGGACCGGAGTTCCACTGTGGCGACCCCTAACCGGTAAAAGCCAAAAGACACAAACAAATTCTAAGTAAAAAAAATGAATAAGATAAGTATTCATTGAGTTCAAGTAGGGAAATAAAAGCTTATATGTTTGTATTATATGTTGCGTTGTTTGGCTTATATATAATGTAAATAGTAGCCCATCTTGACCTACCTTTGTGAAGAATTATTGGACTCTTTGAACATTCTGAATAAATGATTACTGTTCCTCAATTGTTTAAGAAACCCTCCTTTTTTAAATAAAAACAGTTGACAAGTGATGTATCATACTTTTAGAGATGTAGTTGTAAGAGTTATTTGTTTGGGACAGCTAACTTGGAATCAGTTTTTTATTTCTTCTTTCTAGCATCAGTCCAAGGATTTGTTTCTTTTATTCTTTTAAGAGTAGGAGCCATCCATTCATCCAGTACAAATATGACTCTATCATTGTCCATGTTGGTGTGAATGACCTGAGCCATACCTCCCTGGACTACATGAAAAGAGACATGGAAGAGCTCTTTGATCACATAGCCCAAGCTGATATGACCCTGACCATGAGTAGCATCCTGCCCTCACCAAGAATGATACCATGGTATAAAGAATAATTATCAATTTCAACAATTGGCTAAGTTTCTGGTGTCATTCAAAGGGGATCCAGTGTCTGTCCACCTGGGATGACATGCTCGACAAGCCACGTTGCTTCACTAGAGACAGCTTGCACCTGTCACCCTTAGTCTTTCGAATACTGGCCAAGGCTCTTGCCTCCACCATAGTGCCTTTTTTAGGCAAGGCTCAAAAGACAAACCCACAAAATGAGCCAGCACAAAGGTTTAGGCAAGCAAAAAACTACTTTATTGTGGCATGTTGAAAAACGAAAATAAAAAAACAGAACTGCAAACCGGTTTCGGCCAATGTAATGGCCTTCTTCAGTGCAGAAAGAAAAAGTTAAAATGATGCATACTGATGTTCCTTATATACTGAGTGATTTAAAGGGATATTTAACCAAAAAAGAAAAAAAAAATTGTTTAGTATAAACATTTCTTAAAAACAGAAAATAATGACAAAAATGAATATAATAATATTACATAATATTGATCACATTAGTCCCCAGCAAAATAGGGAAATTAAGCTCAGTTCAAACCCAAAAGTACAGCAATAAATGTATAAATATATAGTATCAACATATAGCTTTATCCACATTCATTTAACCCAGGTTTGAACAAAGCACCCAGTTTTGTAATCCATAATGCTTCCATATTATTGAGTTTATCATGCCAGCCTGCCTTAAATCCGCTGCCATAAATAGCACAAATAACAAAAAACTGAGGGTGATGCTACTCAATGCCAGAAGTCTAAACATCAAAATGCGCACACTTGAGGCACTCCTTATTCTGGCGAAAATTAATATATGTGCAGTAACAGAAACCTGGTTTAAGGCTCCAGAGAGCACCCCAGTACTACAAGGCTACAACTCATACCATACATTTTAGCCACAGAACCCGGACCGAAATACAAAAGGCGGGGGCGTATCCATATTCGTCAAGGATACCCACACCTCCAGGTTAGTGACACATCACGATGCTTTAGAGATCATCCACGTGCAACTAAAAATGGGTAAAACTGCAATTCAAATTGTAGCTTGCTACAGATCACCCACCATGTTCCAGGACCTGCATTCTGCATTTCTGGAAACACTGAGAAACATAAAGGTCCTACCAAACACCCTAATATTGGGTGATTTCAATTACCCAAACATTAACTGGGAGAACTACTCAAGTACTAACTCCCTTGTCCAACATTTCCTAGAATTTATAAACTCAAATGCCTTGGATCAACTGGTCAACACTCCCACTAGAGGTGACAACATATTGGACCAGGTCATCACCAACATGGGCAACCGGTGTTCCACACCGGAGTTCAACCCCTCATTGGTTAGATCTGATCATAAGCAAATCACTCTGGATATCCACATTCCACCCCCACCCCCAGTCAAGGAAACCACCATGAAAAACTTTTCAAAAGCAAACTTCACGTTACTTTAGACCGAGATGGAAAGTTTCAAAGCCCCCATGCTAAAGGATAATGCTGTCCAAGCTGCAAAATCCTTTACTAATGCATTCTTTGGGCACCTACAAGAATGCATGGATTGTGCTATCCCAAGCAAAACCAAGACAAACTCCTCCAAGAAAAGGAAACCAGTCTGGTGGACCCCTGCCATAAACAAGCTATACAACAGAAGGAGGAAACTAGTACAGAAAAGAGTAAAATCCCAAGAAGGAAAGACATCCCTGATCAGTATCAGCAAGAAACTACGATCCCTCATAAAATCATCCAAGGCTATCTTTGAAAGAAATATTGCCAAGGACTCCAAAGATAACCACAAGGCATTCTTTAGCTATGTCAAGAATCTAAGTGACAATGCTCAGATCTGCTTGGAGTTAGTGCAGAATGGCACAAAATACACTGAACCTACTGATATCACCAACATCCTGGCAGACAGGTTAAGTGCAAACTTTACCCCCCACTCACCCCCAAAAGGGCCCATAACCATACCAGAAGAATGTAGAGCCCCTGACATCACAGACACTCAGGTTAAAATAGCCCTTTCCAAAGCCAAAAACACAGCATCAATGGGACTGGACAGTGTCCTAGGCTGCGTCCTACATGAGCTCAAAGACAAACTAACCCCTCACCTAAACACACTGTTCAAACTCAGCCTCTCCACAGGCTACGTACCCATAGAGTGGTGCACAGCAATAGTTATTCCTCTCCACAAAGGTGGAGCCACAACAGATCCTGGTAACTGTCACCCTATAAGCCTGACTAGCTTGGTCTGCAAGGCTATGGAACGTATCATCATGGAACTCATTAACAGTGACATCGGGAACCTCCAAACACTGGACCCTACTAAGTTCGCCTTTGTTAAGGGCAGATCATGCCTCCTAAACCTGGTGGACTTCTTTGAGACTGTTACCAAGGCTATAGATGAGGGAAAGGTGGTACACACAGCCTACCTAGACCTCACAAAGGCCTTCGACACCATTCCTCATTCTGGTATTATAGACAAGTTCACCATCCTGAACATAAATCCCTATGTCACAAGATGGGTTGCCAACTGGCTCATGACAGAACAGCACATGGTGAGAGCTGCAGGAGCTAGGTCTGACTCTAAACTGGCTACAAGTGGCATTCCCCAGGGCTCAGTCCTAGGACCCCTCCTGTTTGGCATATACTTCTCAGAGGTACAGGCAAGCACAGGAGGACTATGGCTGACCAAGTTTGCAGATGACTGCAAACTAGGGGTTATAATTGACTCTCCGGCTGAAACAGACATCCTCCAAAAGGGTTTCACTGAGACGGATACCTGGTGTCAAAATCATGGCCTCAAGCTAATTGCTAAAAAGTGCATAGTCATCCATTTGGAAAGAACAAAGTACCCGCAAACTACCACATAGGTGGTAGTCCTCTAAATACGGAAGATGTAATAAGGGATCTGGGGACCCAAGTAGATAGTAATCTCTCCTTTGATAATCATATTGCCAAAGTGGTTATAAAATCCTTCTATGTGGCCCACCTAATCACAAAAGGGTTCACATCTAGATCAAAAGAGGTCATTTTGCCCCTCTACTCATCACTCATCAGACCCATCATAGAGTACAATGCCCCATTTGGGATGTACCTTACAAGACACCTGCAATATCTGGAAAGATCACAGAAATACCTCACCAAGAGGATCACTGGCCTCAAACAGATTTGACTTGACTGAAGAAACTCCAGCTGTACTCAGTTGGATACCGCCTACTCAGAAGTGAGCTCTGCCTGACATACAAGGCCATGTCCAACCCAGTATTGATGGACATGGTCCACCTAAAGAAAACCATATCCCCTCAAGCCACACGTTCTAGGGATCTAAACCTCACCATAACAACAAATAGGATGTGCTGGAGGGATAGATTGCTGTCCCAGAGACTTCCCATGCTTTGGAACAAGATTCCAATCTACATTAGGCAGAGCTCCTCATTAACACTCTTCAAGAGAAATCTTGACAGGTGGATGGGAAACAGAAAGTTTACCCCGGGGATCACTTCAGTGGCTCTGCTGTACAGAGGCACAGGGAACTAATCTAAGGGGGCGGCGAAAGCCAACACATTCTGGCTAGGCTTATAAATGCCTTCGGGCAGATAGCCTAGTACCTACCTATGAACCTATGAACCTATTCCATTTCTTCTGGGATAGACACTATGTTGTTGTTTTTGATGAATATAGTAGCTTCTTCTAAGTTATTAAAGGTTCTGATCTCATTGGCAAAAAGTACTTTTATCTTGGCTGGAAAGGTCAGCTGTTGTTTAATGTTGTTTTGTTTCAACAGTTTTATTATTGGCCAGACTTTTTTCCTTTGTTCTAGTATTCTGGAAGAATTATCATTGTCAAAACTTATCAGACTTTGATTGTATTTTAAGGGTGATTTTCTCCAAGCAGATTTTAATATTAGTTCCTTGTTCAGAAATGAAATAAATTTTATAACTATGGATCTAGGTGGAGTATTTGTTGAGTTAGAAGCAGGTTTCCTTAGTGCTCTATGTGCCCTTTCAATCCCAAATGAAAGTACCTCTTTCAAGTCTAAACATTCAGGAATCCAGGTTGTTAAGAATCGGTTCAAAGTTCGGCATCTACTTTTCTGAAGTACAAGCAAACACAGGAGGGTTATGGCTGACAAAGTTTGCAGATGACTGCAAACTAGGCGCCATAGTCGAAAACACATCTGACACAGATATCCTTCAGAAGGGCCTCACAGAAACGGATAACTGGTGCCAGAGCCATGGCCTAAAGTTAAATGCCAAGAAATGCATAGTCATACCCTTCAGGAAAAACAAGGTTACCCCTAGCTACCATATAGGTGGCAATCCACTGAGCACAGAAGAAGTCATCAGGGATCTGGGGACCCAGGTTGACAGTAGCCTTTCGTTTGACACTCATGTTGCTAAAGTAGTTAGGAAAACCTTCTACATTGCCCACCTGATCATGAAGGGATTCACATCTAGATCAAGGGAGGTCATCGCCCCTGTACTCATCACTCATTAGACCTATGATTGAGTACAATGCCCCATTCGAATGTATCTGACCAGACACCTGCAGCAGCTGGAAAGGCCCCAAAAGTTCCTCACCAAAAGGATAAAGGGTCTCAAAAATATGTCTTATGCTGCCCGACTGAAAGAACTCCAGCTATATTCAGTCTCATACCGCTTGCTCAGAGGTGACCTGTGCCTGACATATAAGGCCATGTCAAACCCTGATTTGATGAATATGCTTCACCTCAAAAAATCCTCAGAACCACAAGGGCGGAGACTTAAACCTTGACACGGTTATTAATAGAACATGCTGGAGGGACAGATTCATCACCCAGAGACTCCCTATGCTGTGGAACAAAATTCCGGTACATGTGAGGCAGAGCACCTCGCTGGCCTTGTTCAAGAGGAATCTTGACCAATGGATGGGGGATCGCAGATATACCCCAGGGATTACTTCAGTGTCACTGCTTGACAGAGGCACAGCAAAATAATAGACATAGTTTTATTCAAACTAAAGGGGTGGCGAAAGCCAAATAACTATGGGCTAGGCTTATAAATGCCCTTGGGCAGATAGCCTAGTATGAACCTATGAACCTATGAAATAATATCTTCTCCTTCAGTGTTTTCAGGCAGACCAAAGACCTTATGTTGTTTCTCCTTTCCCTGTTTTCTAAGTCATCTATTTTGTTAATCAGCCATGTATTCTGTTTAAGTAGAAATTCTTTTTTGAATTCTTCCTCTTTGAGTCTCCCTTCAACATCATTTAGAGAAGTCTCTATATTTGTTATTCTTTGTATGGTGTTGCTGTAATAGTTCCTTAAGAGTATTAGCCTGTTTTTGAGAATTTAATGTGAGGTTTTCTAAGTCATTTTTAAAGCCATCCATCTTCAAAGATAGTTCCTGTAAGGTAGATGTCATCAATTGCAGTTCTTTTTTCACAGCAGCATCTGGATGAGAATTCCTTGAGTTGTTCATATTCAGTGACTCAGTGTATCTCCAAGTTACTTGACAAGAACATTTTTGTATATTTCCACCAAAATTTATATTTATGTAGTTTAGTAGTTTATCTATAGATTTCTGACATTTTAAACTTGAAAATAATAACATTTTCCTATATTATTATACTAGTTTATGGAACTCTCAAAATTCACTGCTCTCAGTTAGCCCTCTAGGCTCTGCCCCTGGAGATATTTAAGTTTTGAGAGTACTTGCATATTTATTTGGTGACACTATGCGGGTCACTCCTAATAGCCTTGCTCTTGGTCAAACTACCATTTGTATTAGTATTAATATTACACAGTAAAATTGGACACCCTTTGTTAAGGGCCATAAGGAAGCTGATAAGGAGTGACTAGTGGCAGTGGCATCTACCTTATAGTCTGGGAAGAAGGGGGCATAGCTAGTAAACTTGTGCCAGCCTTTCCCAAGAGTGTGTGTGTGTGTGTGTGCATGCGTGTGTGCATGCGTGTGTGTGTGTGTGTGTGTGTGTGTGTGTGTGTGTGTGTGTGTGTGTGTGTGTGTGTGTGTGTGTGTGTGTGTGAGATTGTGTGGAAATCAAACCTCAAAGTGTGTGCATGTCAGCTACTTGGGCAGGGAAACAAAGCACTTGTTGGACAGAGAGGGTGCTGAAGGTCTTGACTTCATCACTCAGCTGAGATCTCAACTCAATAGCTGTGCCAGTGGGGAGTCTTATCAGGGATCTGGAGGAAGATGGTGAAACCAGCCCCAGACTGACTGTGGTCTCTGTATGCTCTTAAGGGAAATTGCACTTGACGCAAAGAGCTGCATCTGGCAATACTATGTGTGTACCCCTTATCCTCCCAGTGAACACCACCCAAAAGTGCCAGTGTGAGGACTGAGGCTCCTTGATAACTGGTCCAGTGGTGGGTCATTGCATGCTAATTAGTGGGCAGTAGTGGGATATCCACATCACATATTTATTGACTGGCAGTGGTGGGATTACATCACATATTGTGATTCAGTGATGTAGATATTGATCTCCTGTGTCTTGTAAACAGTAGTCACTAAATAAGGTGTTTGTACTCGCAAGCAGCCACATGGCAGACATTCACAGTTTCATATCACAATAGTTTTATTTATTTTTTGTTAGCTTAGTTAGTCAGGGAGAGTAGGCAAGGATGTCAGCAGAGGATTATAGCAAGCTGACAAGGAGCCAGTTGGCTGAGATGTGTCAAGCCAAAGGACTGGTGCATGCTAACCTGACTAAAATGGAAATGATTGCAGCCTTAGTCACAGCTGCATCACAGACCACCAACCAGACAACCAGACTGACCTTGGGGATGTACATCTGTTAGAAAATGGACAGTTCAACTTTTCTTCAGAGGACTTAAAAATCCATCTGGAATTAAAGAGACTTGAATTGGAGGCCAAACATTTGAAAACAGAATCAGCAGAGAGACTGTGGTATTTGGAGGGTGAAGAAAATGAGAGACAGAGCCAACATGAAAAGGAGATTGTGACTCTTTTCCAGGGTCTTAGAGGTAATGATGAAGGGAATAACTGAACCCCAGTAGCAATAAAGGTCAGTAAATTTCTTCCACAATTTACAGAGGGTGATAATTTTGATAGTTTTATTCATATGTTTGAAAGGGTATGTAAACAGTATAATGTTGACCAAGGGCTCTGGGTGCAGTTTCTGACCCCCTTACTCCATTGTAAAGCTGTAACTGTTATTTCTAAACTGTCTGATACTGATTGCTTAAATTAGTGTTTTATGTTAACACCTGAAGCTTATAGAAAAAAAGTTTAGTGAGCATAGACACTATACAGATAAAACTGTGTGTGATTATATTGCTGAGTTGAGCAGTTATTTTCATAGGCGGAAGACTGGGTGTCAGGTAACCACTTTTGAAGGGCCGGTAGACCTTTTTGTGAGGAAACAAGCTCTTAGCACTTTGCCTGAGGACATGAGAATTTGGTGAGCAGACAGGGAATGCAATACCGCTGCTGAGTTGGGGAAATAAAGGAGACCTATACCTAACAAGCAGGACATCACTGCACAGGAAATGGATACCCAGTGTTGGACATGGGTATATGGGAAACCATAATGGGCAGCCTAAACCACCCCAATAGAGTCTGCCAGAAACTATGGAAGCCACTAGTTCAGATATATGGCCAGGATCAAGGGTAAAATGTTGTAAATGTAACCAGAAGGGCCATGTGGCATATAGATGTCCACGGAGCCAAGGTGGGGAAGAAAAAGTAGGGGAGCCAGCAAGTGGGAATAACAGAATGTCAGTGGTAAATTGTCTGGAGACAACAAGGGTACCAAAGTGTCCTATCTTAGTAGATGGCAAACAGGCCACTGCTAAGAGAGAGACACAGCCTCTGACCTAACCATTGTGAAAATTGCAGTGGTTAAAGAGGAGCAGCACTTGCTTGGGCAGTCTATTCCAGTCAGAGCTTTAGGAGGGACCCATTCACATACCTTTGGCTAGGGTTCACCTTGACCAGGAGGGTGGAAAAGGAAGCAAGCAAGTAGGTGTGTTTGAGGCTATCCCTGCAGATGTCCTGATAGGTAATTATTCTGATAATACAGTACTTTGTGTGCATGCAGTTACATGCAGTCAGGCTTGGAAATGGGCATATGGGTCTGGTAGCCTGAGGGGGACCCAGACAGACCACACACTTGAAGCCAGGACTGGTGAGGTGGCTACTTCAGGGAGGGAGCTACCCTGTAGCAGTGAGACTGAAGGTGAGCCACAGCTGCTGGTGGGTAGTGATGCTCCCTTGGACAGAGTGACTGCAAGAGAAGAGGTGAGTAGTAGTACCAAGGCTGACAGTGAGGCACCACTGTCAGAGGATACCAGACTTCCTGTGGAAGGGGTACTGGGAAGGGTTACAAAGAGAGAGTTGAGACAGGCTCAGGTCTCAGACCATGCATTACAAGGCTTAAGGGAGGCAGCTAGGGAAGTGCCTGATTCTCAAGGAAAGGGAGAATCTCTATACTAGGACAAAGAGCTACTATATAGAGAGTGGACCCCTGAGGGAGGGCTAGAGGGTGAGAGAATACAACAGTTGGTAGTGCCCAGAGCCTACTGTCTGGCACTTCCAGCAATAGCCCATGACATTCCCTTTGCAGGTCATATGGGCATAAAGCATATCAAGAGAAGCACTTTGGAGTGAAACACTTAAAGACCACCCCTACCATTCCCAGACTAATGGTCTAGTGGAGAGGTTAAACTCTACACAAAAGACCAAGTTACGAGCATTTGCAGACCAATTTGAGAGGGTGTGGGGCAAATATTTGCCCCATATGTTATTTGCTTATAGAGAGCTGCCCCAGAAATCCACAGGTTTTTCACCATTTCATTTGCTGTATGGACATAGGGTGAGGAGACTTCTGGATTTGATTTGCGAGGAGTGGGTGGGTGCGTGTGAATCCCATGGCATATGTTCTAAACCTCAGGACCAGGCTTAGTGAGCTCATGGGCTTGGCCCAGGAAAACCTGGCAGGAGCCCAACAGCAGAAAAAGGTCTGGTGTGACAGGAATGCTCGAGCCAGAGAGTATGCTGTGGGACAGCAGGTTATGATTCTCATTCCTGTCAGACACAACAAGATGCAAGCAGCTTGAGAGGGACCCTTCAAAGTGGTAAGGAAGGTCAGTGATGTTAACTACCTGCTAGGCAAGAGGCACGGGCAGAAACTATACTATGTTAACATGATGAAACCTTACCATGATAGAGAGGCCCTTGTGCTAAGTATTTGCAGTAGAAGGCAGGATGATTCTGAGGGGGATCAGCAAAATCCCAAAATACTATGGTGGAGCCTAGGATTGCAGGCATAAGATATGACAGTGCAGTACTGTACTGGGGTCAGCAATGCCAAGGCAGCTGAGATCTCAGGACAGGGAATGGGGTAACGTATTCTAAGATAGGCTCATTCCTCTCAAGAAACATTTCACAAGGGGCATTTTGAAAAACTAGCTTAGGTCTTCGAAGGGGGAGGAACTGTGAAAAAGGAGCTACTACCAGCACAGCTAGCTGGAATCTTGTAAATAATTATATGTCATTTGTGAATATCAAACTAATTTATATAAGATGCTTGTGTTACAAATGTATTAGAACTGCATGTCATGTGAATGTCAAATTGCTTTGTACAGATGTTTGTGTTGAAAAGGTATTTGTAAAGTGCTTGCTTGAAATGCATCAACAATGTTCCCTGCTGGGGAGAACAGAAAAGCACATGCAGTATTGTAAATATTTAAATGTATATGTTTTGACAGAGGAAACTGGAGGGTTAACCTCAGTCCAGTAAACTTTAGAAAAATATCTGAAATTAAATCACTTTATAGGCTAGGCCATAAAGATGCTTCAATGCAGCTAGAGACACAAAGTCTGCACTAGGAAGCTTTCTGTATTGTCCTTGGGATGAACTAATTGCTACTTTGGACCTATGAATGACTGCAATGGTTTTATGATTTCCAGCACCTGCCAAAATCTGAGCAAAATCCCTTGTCTGGGTATTTTTACAGGTAGATGCTAAATTTGGCCACCTGCCAGCAATGGGATTTTGCATGAAACTTTTGTTTTTAAATAGTCATTTTTGCCTGCTTGTGTTGGGGAAGCTCTCCCCAGCCCTTTTTCAGTGTGCACGCCTGCAATACACTTGGTCTGCCTTAAAAATCGCAGCTTGGGTGCCCCCCCAGCAACTGCAATATTGCCAAATAAAATCCCTGCTACAGTCCATGTCGTACAGTTAGAATAACACTTCTTTAATAGGGATACCCACCAGAAAAGTCTGCATAGCACACTTGGTCTGCCTTTATCTTTGCAGATTGCCCCCCCCCCAGCAACTGTAACATTGCCAAATAAAAACACTGCTACCATCTAGTTCCTTCCTACAGTTATTTCAAGCCAAGAATAACATTTTTGTAATAAGGATACCCACCAGAAATTTTTGCATATGTGACTAGATGTTTGCAATTCTTATTAATAGCAAATTTCATCCTTTAATAGTTATTTTTTAAACATTGTGACTAGATGTTCACAATTCTTTTCCATAGCAAATTTGGTACTTTTACTAGTTATTTTTTAAACAATGTTTAGCCAACGTGCACACCTGAAAGGGCTTTCCCCCACCCCAGGCAACTATAGCTTCATCTCTCACCATTAGGTGGCACAACTAACATTATACTTGCTTTATCCTGTCCCAAATAAATCTTCCTCCCCAGTGGAATTCCTGTAAAGTAAGGCTAGTACCATTTACTTGGTATATTTTGTCCCCAAATAGATTTGCCTTCCTTTTTTGATTTATTAAAAAAAACAAAGAGCCCGCCCAAAGGAGTGGAAATACAGAACTGACTAAATAAAATAAAAATATTATAATTTTATAATAATTATATTTAAAGAGAATGAGCAAAAATTGTTGAGCTTTGAAAAGCAATTGACTGACATGAATAATAACATTACGAAAGACTTGCTATTTGAGGCCAATAAACCCTTGTATACTTCTATTTTAATTGATTCTGATAAATTAGTTAAACAGAATATAGTTAGAAAATTTAAAAAGTTGCAAAGGGACACACAAGAGTACTGTAATAATACAGTATACCCTCTACATACCAATAGGAACAAGAGTTTTAACAATAACAGTAATAACATCACCAACTATAGTGGCAGCATTGAACAAATTTCTGAAGACATTGGTCACAATGATATCAATGTTAACAACAGTGATAGTAATTTTTTAGTATTACCAGAACATCCCAGAAAGTTGCAGAGGTTAATCAACAGAAACCAGGGGAACCAGAGGAACTGGGGCAGGGGGACAATGGAGAAATCACTCCTACCGAGTGAACTGACAAGTGGTGAGGGTTCATTTTTATTTGAACACTTTTCACCTCACCAGGACTTTGAACTCACTGAATTTAATGATGAAGTAAGATGCAATATTACCATTAAAGATGGGTTTTCTGTTTACAACTTCCTTCAAATTTGTATAAATGACAATCACATGTCTGTTCTTAGTAAAGGTTTTTCTTTTGTGCCCAGTTTCTCACTGGATATTGCCAAGGTTCTTATTAATTTAAGACTTTTTACTAGGCAGTTGAATTTAAGAATGTTTTTTTCATGACAAACAAGAACTTGTTAATAATCAGAAATTTCTGAAAAGAAAATGCACTTTTTTACATCCGGTGACTAATTCTGCTGCAATGTTTGATACTATGTGTGAGAAAGGGATATGTGCCGTTTTTCACAATGTTATGAAAGGCAATGATAACTGAACACTTAACGAAAAGTATGTGTTCAAGTAATTGTGTAATGACCACCAGGTCTGAATTATGAAACCTGATAAGGGTGGGGGAGTTGTACTGATGGGCCACAATGATTATGTATTCAAAATGTATGAGCTATGATAGTTCCACTTATGAAGGAATTTTGAAAATTGAATTAAGTAGAGCATATGCTAAAAGTGATTGGATACTATATGATTTCTTAACCCAATGAGTGTTAGACTCAGATGAATATAAATATTTGGTTGTCGAGTCCCCAGTGACACCTAATATCTTTGGGATTCTGAAAATCCACAAGGATCTACAAGACCCGCCATTCAGACCGACTGTGGCAGTGACAGGTTCTAAGACAGAACCTATGGCTGCATGCATTGATTATTGCTGTAAACCATTACTAAGTATTTTTGTTCATGTATTAAAAGACTCATGGCATTGTTTACAAATTTTGAGAGACATTGTAATTTTAATTATTTTTTTTTATTTGTTATTATCGACATAATGAACTTATTCACAGTTATCCCACACAATGAAGGTTTGAAATTGTTTCAAGAAATCGTAATGGTGGAGAATGGTAATGACAATGTTAAAACACAATTAGTAGTGGAATTGTTGGATTTGGTGTTGAATAATATTTTTTTAAGTTTTGAAGGAGAACTTTTTCATCAAATATCAGGGATAGCCATGGGGCCAAATGTGCACCTATTTATGCTAACTTAGTGCTGGCCCAATGGGAACAGCAATGTATGTTTCTATCAGATTATTTTAGCAAAACTATAACGTGGCTATGATTTGTAGATGACATATTGATTTTTTGGAAAGGTACCCAGAAAGAATTATCACATTTTATCACCTACCTCAATTCTACTACTTCATTTTTAAGGTTCACATACAGGGTAGCTGTGGAGAGTATAGATTATCTTGATATAAGACTGGTCTGGGATAGGACTAATAAGAAACTTCAATCGACGATTTACAGGAAGGAAACATACTGCAATTCTTTTCTCCACTATAATTTTTGCCACCCTATGTATCAAAAGAAAAGCATAGTGAAAGGGCAAATGGTATGGATTTCAAGATTAACAAGCAATGATGTTGATTTTGAGAATGAGCTATACACATTAATTGGCATGTTTAGAGACAGAGGATACTCATTTAAAATGTTGATAAAAACTAGGAATTATATTGTGCAGAATAGGAATAACAGGTTTAGTCCAATATTATGTACAGCATCGGGTAGTAACAACAATGACAACAACAATAAAAAAGATTTTTCATCTGACAGTATGTTAGTACTTCCATACAACAAGGATGCTTTGACAATTACATCCATAGTTCATAATGCATGGAATACAGTTTTTGATCATGACATTATAAACATTCTAGGATTTTTTCCTAGAATTACTTTTAGTAGAGATCATAATATCAAAAATCTATTGGAGAAGCAACAAACAAGAACAAAAGGTTTAGTCTCTAGAATGTCAAAGTGTAACACTTGTAAGGCCTGTAAATTTATTAATACTGGTCAATATGTTGCAATTGATGGCTATTTTCATACCCTTTCATGTCCTGGTAAATGCAATTGCAACACTAAGATGGTGATCTATTTGGCTACCTGTATGTCCTGTCCTGTTTTCTATGTGGGTAATACCACTAGGAAACTTAAGGAAATAAATTTAGAACATAGCAGAGATATCAAGAACAAGAAAAAAAAACACATTATATATACATTCTAAAAATATTGTAATAATTTAAAAAAAATGTTTGTTCTTTGTCATTGATAGAGTGTTTGACTATGGTAGGGGTGGGGACTTGAATTTGTATCTTGAAAAATTAGAGTTGGAGTGGCAACTAAGAACTAACACCACACTCTATCCTGGAATAATGATTGTATCTCATTAGCTCCTGTGTTAAAATTAAGAGCACTGGAAATTTGAATGAATTATATTAAAAGTATGTTGTGTATCACCTTTTGTTCTTTAGTTCCTAAAGTATGTACAGAATAGTGAAAGTAAGATGCTCCAAAAGGAAAAAGCAAACTTGTAAACATAAAAATAATAAAAAAAACAGTCACCAGAGAAAGAATTGATGGTCTTCCACTTTTAATATGTCAACAAACACAGAAATACCAAACGACTAAGCGCTTTCACCAGGATATGCCAACAAACACAGAAATACCAAACGACTAAGTGCTTTCACCAGGCTACAAACCACTGGCTTCTTCAGAGACTCTGAAGAAGCCACTCCATGGGATTCATGAAGCTTGCGCCAGGCGCAGGCATAGCGTAGGTGGTATAACGCCAAATATGGCCGCCGAGCAATTCAAGTACGATCCAATTTCACGTGCAGTACCAGCATACGCCAGATCTGCGCAGCTCTCGGCTCATGTATGCTAATCACCCCATGTGCAGTAGTGCAGCATGCAAATGAAGGTACATAGCGATTCATGAAGTGGTGCAGGCGTAGTGTAAGCATACAGAAATGTAAACAAAAAAAAAACGGTTTACATTTTTCCAAACAGAACATCGGAGCCATGAAAGCAGACCAAACTTACATATTACAAAGTTAACATATGCCAATGGCTAAATATACAGCCAATGGCATAAAAAAATGCACAATACATAAAAAATAACATTTAATGTCATGGCCACACTAACGCAAAGTACAACCGCAGGGCATGTGTGCGCAAATGGGAACACAACAAAAATATATACAGATGTCATAAAATTGCAATGTAACACAAATCATGATTTCACCATAATAGTCAATGGTATGCATGCTACACCACAACCAAGCTGCAAGGGTTGCTAAGGGTCTGTGACAGTGTTTGGCACAGTAACTATGAATTAGTAGTCAATGCCATGCAAATGAGGTAAGTAATACTGAATCGCAAACGTCCCACTGGCCTAAGGATGTACCATATGGTGCAGCGCTACAACACCGAGGAGTGGTCTGGAGGTATACATGACATTAGCAGTGGGGTGTGCCACTGTAGCTGTAAGCACATTGGAGCATTGCAAATCTGGGTTGCCCGTTGCTAAGCAAAGCCGCAGGATAGGGCCATGGATGTAGGCATTGCTTTGCTTAGCTGAGAGCACACATGGTGCCCAAAAGCGCATGTGTACATGGACGACAATGTGCTCAAAACCCGGTAAGCAGCCACACGCGGCGCACACCACAGCTCAAACAGGAAGGTTACGGGAAGACAATAAGGAAATGCCACAGTAGGGTAATTGGAGTACAACTGAGTAATTAACACCTATTAACTCACAGTGGGCCATTGACGGCAGCTAAAAAGGCTGCTAGTAGCAACCTGCAGAACAGGATAGGGGAGGTGTCAGATTGCAAAGAAAAGAGAACTATCACCACAGAGCAAAGCAAACCTGCAGTAGATCGGCTGTAGAACACATTTCGCAACACAATCCTGGTTTGAGAAAGTACAAAACAAGAAAGAAGGCTGCTGGATGCATGCCCGACAATGGGAGGGGAATCGTTAAGAAAAGTGAAGGCAAGGGCAAGAGGTGATCTATGGCAGCTAAATGTAATTCAACACCAAAGGCACCACAATAGCAGTACCTGTGCTAAAACACATAAATAAGATACCCTGCAGCTCTGATTGTACATACACACTCTATGACATCATCAGTGTTCAAAGCACAATAGTATAAAGTGTGAAGGCACCTCACACACACTCGAGTATTCCCAAACACTGCACCATCGGTGTAAACACACGGTGAACTTTTACAATGTACTTGTTGGGAGCTGCCATAGCTGTGATTCATCCCCATGTGTTGGAGACTGAAGGTGGTGTGAAGGATGATGCTGACAACCACCTCAGGCCCCGGAGGAGGAGAAGAGTGTTCAGACCAAGGGTAAACTACCAGGGGTTACATGATCTGGAGATAGAAGAGCATTACAGAGTGGACAGGGACATCATACAGCAAATTGTTGAGCTGTGCCGGCCACGCCTCAGATACAGATACAACAGAGGGGAACCCATCACAGTGGACACGAAGGTATGTGTAAGCTTGAGAATACTAGCCACAGGTACCTTTCAAAAGCCAACTGGAGATATCAAGGGGATTTCATAGGCATCAGCATCCAGGGTACTCCACCAGTTCCTGGATGCCATGTTACCACATGCCAATGATCATATATACTTCCCCCGAACTCAGGAGAAGTTGGCCAGCAATATGCATCTCTTCCACCATGTGGCAGACTACCCAGAGGTACTGGGTGCAATAGACTGCACGCACATACATATCAAGTCACCACCCGGTGAGCATAGCGGGTGCAACATAAACCACAAGGGATACTACTCCATCAACTGCCAGGTTGTGTGCAATGCCCAGGGCATTATCATGGATTTGTGTGCTGGCAGCTCTGGAAGCTACCATGACTCCCACATCTGGCATGCCTCACAGCTGTATCAGGTATTTATCGGGGGGACATCTCATATGGCCACCTTGTGGGGGATGCTGGCTATGCACTGGAGCCATGGATGATGACTCCCATCAGAAATGCACACACACCCATGCAAGAATGCCATAATGAGGCACACACACAAACCAGAATCCTCATAGAGCATGTATTTGGGATGCTGAAATCATGGTTCCGTTGCTTGGACATATCTGGTGGAGCCTTGCAGTACTCTCCAGGCATGTGTGCCCACATCTTCTTAGTATGTGCCATGCTACATAATATGATCCTGCGGAAACAGCTGCAGCAGGGACATATTGGTGAAGATCCTCACAGCCCACCACAATTGCCAAGGGCATCACAGGCACAGAGGGATTCAGACCACAAACACCCTGTGCCAGCCCCAGTAGGCAGACAGAGGTGTGCCCAATATGCCCATGCCTTGGCAAAGAGGGAACGTGTAGCACATACACTGACAGTGTAGGCCCCTACGGACTGACACACTTCTCCACCTGCACACACAGTAAAATGGATGGCACACACACACAACCACCTGCAAATTGTTATGTATAGGTGGTCTACTGTGTGAATCCGACATAGGCAACCCTCAACTATTGAACAGACAACAGCTTTTGGAACAAGGTAAGTCAACACCTGAACAGTAAATGAAGCTAACAGCATGTGTTGATACTGTATGTATAGGTTCCTAGGTACATTGGCAGGTACATGCCTAATTGTCAGAGGCCATTCATCAGCCTAGGCAAAATGTGTCTGCTGTTGCCACCTCATCCATTAACTAACTGTCCCTCTGTGGAGCAGAGCCAATTGCGGGATCCCTGGGTGTAACCATTGTTCCCCACCCACTCTGCAAGGATTCCCTGGTGTGTAAAATGAGGGGCTCCATATAATGTAATCAGGGATGTAGTTCCAAAGCATGGGGAGTACCCATGACAGGTATCCATCACCCCAGCATTCTCCAGTTATGGTTGTGGCAAGGTGTAGCACATTACAGTTTGTGGCTCACTGTGACATGGATTCCCATAGCTGGAGCACATCCATTAAACATCACTTGGGCATACCATTAATAAGTATCATCCATATGCAAACTAACTGAGTTACGCATTTGTTTGCAGTATGGAGGAACAGCCATAGTACAGTCCACATTCAAAACACCATAACACTTTTATATATCCCAGATGCCCCAGTGGTAAAGCCACTGACTGTGTTGTGCATGTTCCCGGTTCCATGACCTGCAAGGGCTGTTACATAATTCCAATGGCACGAATAATGGATGTTGGATGCAGGTCATTAGAGCATGTTTAAGCACATGTTAGCGGGTTAATGTGCCTGCAAGTGACGGTAAGCGTTGTTTAAACATGACTACACGGATATGCGCAAAACATGTCTAAGCTTTGCTGAATATCGCACAGATCATGGTCAAAGATGGCCAGAACAGCTGAAATCTGCGTTATTCACCCTTGTACTAATAGTGCCTGCTCTGAGAGTAAAACAACCACTGCCAGGAGTAGAACACGCAACCATGTACACAATCACCTATCACTAAGCTACCTGAGATGCACCAACGGCAGGTGTGTGCTGTGACAGGTTAAAACACAAAAGGGCGGAGTTCAGGAAATAGTATACACTGCCATGTACCCAACGAAAGGTGTGTTCACTCTCCCTCTCTCTCTCTCTCTCTATGTATATATATATATATATATATATATATATATATATATATATATATATATATATATATATATAAAATATAGAGATAGAAAGGGTGATAGATAGATATATGTTGATATATATGGATATACATACATCTGCAAATATATAGATAGGATAACAACATGTACACAACCATGGAGGTCCAAATAAATCAGATACTACCAACTACCGAATGCTTTACGTACCGACACGCGTAATCACGAGGCTTAAAGACCGAAAGACCACAGTACCAGAACACTAGAACCGCAAGTGCTATTATCACGATGTTAAGGGACATTTAGTTATTGCTGCTGGTACTGCGGACCAGGTAGGTACTGTGTCTAAGTGTGTTTCTGATTGCTGTAGTGTGTGTAAGTGTGTGTTCTGAGTGTGGTGTGAGTTTCTGTGGGGACTGTAATGTGTGTGTGTGTGTGTGTGTGTGTGTGTGTGTGTTTGTTTGCTTCGTGTGTCTGTTCGTGCTAACTCGGAGGTAGATTATTACAGTAGGTGTGGTCATAGCCGGCATTAGGCATAGGGTTACCACCTGTCCCACTTTGAGATGGACAGTCCCTCTTTGGGCAGTTGTGTCCGGACAAAAAATATTAAAAAGGGCAAATGTTCTTAGATTGTAGGACATAATTATGTCCCATATTTTATGTAATAGTTGCATAAAATAGTTATTTGCACATTTTTGTGCATAGCGCAACAGCGGGCAGTGCAGCAACAGTGGGCAGCGCCGCCTAATTGGGTTTAAACTATTCCTGGCAACACAAAGTCTGCTCTTCACTTTTTCCCTTAGAACTGCTCTATCTCTCAATTTAAACACCATATTCTCATTCTAAGGCCCTTCACTGGTCCAATTAAGTAATCCTACAAGTTAGCACTATTAAACCATAAGCACTACTTACTCTTATTCTCTCTACGATTACCCTGTCCTGTATTGGTCCGTCTTAAATTCAGTTTTCCTATATTACTCTAGCATGTCCAAAGGTCAGTCAATGGTTTCCTCTCCAGTCCAGCTGGTGAATCTGGGAATTTTGAGGCAATGTTACAACTGTCTCATGTACACGGACATCCCTCTCCTCCTCCAAACAGGTTCAAATATATGTGAGAGATGTAACTATTTAGCCAAACTGGAGGCTGAGCTCTCTCATCTCAAAACTGGTGTAACCAGTCAGGAGGAGAAGGTAACCTCACACAACACAATTCCAGTATCACATAGTCCCACCACATCAGCGAACCAAACACATAAATACACAAAAACATACTCGGAGGCTCTAAATAAAAATTTACCTTAGCAACAGAGACCTCCAAAGCAGACATCCAAGCAAACGCTACCTCAAAACAAAACACGCACAACACATAGCCCACAAAGTCAGTGTACCAAGCAGCCACAGCCCTTAAGGCTGAATAACACACCTGATACTCTTGTAATAGGTGACTCTATTGTCAGACACACTGACGTCCCGCTAACCAGGCTGAATAAAGAGAAGGTCACGGTGAGCTGCCTGTCAGGTGCTAGGATCCGCCACATAACGCAAGCACTCAGGTCACTCCAAAGCAAATACAAATATGACTCAGTCATTGTACATGCTGGTGTGAATGACCTGAGATGTACCTCCGTGGACTACATGAAAAGAGACATAGAGGAGCTCTCTGATCATGTAGCCCAGGCTGGTATGACCCTGACCTTGAGCAGCATCTTACCCTCACCTAGAATGATGCCACAGTACAAAGACAAAATGATCGATTTTAACAATTGGCTAAAATTTTGGTGTCATTCAAAGGGGATCCAGTGTCTGTCAGCCTGGGATGACATGCTCGACAAGCCACGTTGCTTCGCTAGGGACGGCTTGCACCTGTCACCACTGGGCTTTCGGATATTGGCAAAGGCTCTTGCCACCCCATAGTGCCTTTTTTAGGCAAGGCTCAAAAGTCAAACCCACCCCCATAGACAGCACAAGGAACATGAAACTAAGGGTAATGCTGCTTAACGCCAGAAGTCTTAACCTCAAGATGCACGCACTCGAAGCTCTCCTCAGTATGGAGAACATCGATATCTGTGCAGTGACAGAAACCTGGTTCAAGGCTCCAGAGAGCACCCCAGCACTACCAGGCTATACCTCATATCATGCTTTTCGGCCCCAAAACCCGGACCGAACCACAAAAGGAGGGGGAGTTTCCTTATTTATCAAGGATATCCACACCTCCAGGTTAGTGGCATTGCACAATGTATCGGAGACCATCCATGTGCAACTAACAGTGGGCAAGACTGCTTTTCAGTTTATAGCATCCTACAGACCACTCTCTCAAAGTCAGGAATCCCACTCGGCTTTCCTGAAAACATTGGAGAACATGAAGATCTCTCTGAACACCATTATATTGGGTGACTTCAACTACCCAAACATTGACTGGGAGCACTACTCAAGCCCCAGCACCTTAGCCCAAAGGTTCCTGGAAATTATAAACTCAAATGCTATGGAACAACTAGTCACCACTCCCACAAGAGGGGACAACATACTAGACCTGATCATTACCAACATGGGGACTCTATGCTCCACACCAGAAGTATATCCCTCATTGGTAAGATCAGACCATAAATTAATTTCACTGGATGTCCACATCCCGACCCCACACCCAGCCCAGAAAACCACAGTGAAAAACTTCTCAAAAGCGAACTTCTCACTTCTCAAAACCGAAGTGGAATCCTTCAAGGCCTCAGGGCCAGTGGAAACTATGGCCCAAACTGCAGAATCCTATATAAACGCATTCTACGGACATCTCCAGAAATGCATGGATCATGCTATCCCAAACAAAACCAAAGACCCAATCGTCCAAAGGCAGGTGTCCAGTCTGGTGGACCCCTGCCATAAATAAACTGTACAACAGAAGGAGGAAGCTACTACATGATAGAGCAAAATCCCTAATAGGGAAGGCATCTCTGATCAGTACTAGCAAAAAATTACGATCCCTCATAAAATCCTCCAAGGCCAGCTTCGAGAGAAAAATTGCACAGGACACCAAAGACAATCATAAGGGTTTTTTCGGTTATGTTAAGAACCTGAGATGCAACTCCCAGACTTGTTCTGAGTTGATTCTAAATGACAAAAAATACACTGAACCCACAGACATCGCCAATATCCTGGCAGACAGATTCAGTGCAAACCCCCCCCCCCAAAAAGAGAAAGTATTTATCCCGGCAGAGGGCTGCCTCCCAAACATCTCTGATGCTCAGGTGAAGGCTGCCCTCTCCAAAGCAAAAAACACTGCTTCCATGGGACCAGATGGCATCCCAGGATGCGTCCTATATGAACTCCAAGAGGAACTAATCCCTCAAATAAAACAGCTATACAATCTCAGCCTCACTACAGGATATGTGCCCACAGAATGGCGTACAGCAACAGTGGTCCCACTCCACAAAGGTGGAGCCTCTACGGACCCTGGAAACTATTGCCCCATAAGCCTGACTAGCTTAGTCTGCAAGGCTATGGAGAGGATCATCATGGAGCTCATAAACAAAGACATTGGGGACCTACAGACACTAGATCCTACCCAGTTCGGCTTTATCAAGGGCAGATCCTGCCTTTTGAACCTGGTTGACTTCTTTGAAACAGTCACCAAAGCCATAGATGAAGGGAAGATAGTCCACACAGCCTATCCGGACCTTGCAAAGGCATTTGACACAATACTCCACTCGGGCATCATAGATAAGCTATCCAGCTTAAATATAAACCCCTATGTCACAAGATGAGTCGCAAACTGGCTCAAAGACAGAACCCACAGAGTGAGAGTTGCAGGAGCCATGTCAGACTCGAAACCGGTCACAAGTGGCATCCCACAGGGTTCTGTCCTGGGACCACACTTGTTCAGTATATACTTGTCCAAGGTACAGGCAAATGTGGGAGGACTATGGCTCACCAAGTTCGCAGACGACTGCAAACTGGGCACCATAATCAACTCTCCAGCTGACACAAACATCCTTCAAAAGGGTCTTACAGAGACAGATAACTGGTGCCAGTGCCATGGTTTAAAGCTAAATGCCAAAAAATGTATAGTCATACCCTTTGGCAAAAACAATGTGCTCACAAATTACCACATAGGCGGAAACCCATTAAGTACAGAGAAAGTTATTAGGGACCTGGGGACCCAAGTTGATAGCAATCTCTCCTTTGAAAACCACATTGCCAAAGTGGTTAGAAAGACCTTCTACATAGCCCACCTCATCACGAAGGGTTTCACATCTAGATCAAGAGAGGTAATCGTGCCCCTTTATTCATCTCTCATCAGGTCCATCATAGAATACAATGCCCCTTTTGGAATGTACCTTACCCAACACCTGCAGCAATTAGAAAGACCCCAAAAGTATCTCACCAAGAGGATCAAGGGTCTCAAATAGATGCCATATGCTGCTCGATTAAAAAAACTCCAGCTCTACTCAGTTGCATACCACCTACTTCTAGGCAATCTATGCCTGACATACAAAGCTATGTCAAATCCAGAATTAATGGACATGCTCCACCTCAGTAAATCTAAATCCCTTAGAGCCACACGCTCGAGGGACTTGAACCTCAGCACAGAAATAAATAGAACTTGCTGGAGGGACAGGTTCATAACCCAGAGGCTCCCTTCACTCTGGAATAGAATTCCAGTTCATGTGAGGCAGAGCACCTCACTGAATCTCTTCAAGAAAAATCTCGATAGGTGGATGGGGGATCTTAGGTTTGTCCCAGGGATTACTCCCGTGTCACTATTAGACAGAGGCACAGTAAACTAAACCTTAAAAAGGGCACAGTATACTCAAATCAAGGGGTGGCGTAAGCCATACAGAATCGGGCTAGGCTTATAATTGCCCCAGGGCAGATAGCCTAGTATGAACCTATGAACCTAAGAACCTATAAAATACCTAAATGTTACAAGAACCATAATAAGCAACTAAACTGCTACAAGAATAAGCTTTTATTTAGGAAAAAAAATTAAGTTATATCCTTTGTACTGACCGTGGGTATGTGTCGGCCTGTAAAATCTGATGTTTGTCCTGAAAATGTCCCACTTTGACCATTTGAAAAGGTGGCAACCCTACTTAGGCATAGGCCAACTAAGCAGCTGCCTAGGGTGATGCTTTAGTGGGGGCACTTTACCAGTATTTATTTGGTGTAGGTAGACCAGGATGGGGGCACTGGGTGGTGTGGTGGGGGTACCGTTGTGCCTTTAGCCTAGGGCACCAGTAGACCTAAGGCCGCTCCTGGGTGTGGTGGGGGGGCAAAGCCACCCACATGGGGGTGTGTATGGGGCATGGTCACCTGGCCATATGTAGTGTCGGATGGTTTGTTTGGATGTGATGGGTAGCAGTGTGTCTGTGTATGCGTGTGTGTGTTCTGTGTTTGTGTTAGTTCCAGGAGTTTGACTGTTGCGAGTTTGAGTGTTCGGTATTGTGTGGTTTGGGAGTCTGTGAATGGTAATGTGGTTGTTGGACGTGTGTGTGTTCCTGAATCCGTGGGTATACCGTATACAGCAGTTGAAGTCTTGAAATATGTGCACAACATGGACCATAGCAATCACAAATTCCGCCACGACCAAACTTTATGAACAAAGGATATGGAGACTATATTATAGCAACAACCCATGCCTGGGTGTGGGTAATGCTGGATTTACCCACGGTTGTCTTTGTTTGGCCACTCGGGCTTTGTCCTCATGAACAAACTACGCCAACCACAGGTAAATTCACCATTACCCACACCCAGGCATGGGTTATTGCTATAATACACTATTACAAATATGTGCTATGGCATGAGCTAAACATGAGGTTAACACCTGTCCCACCTTGCGAGGGGCAGTCCCTCTATGTGCGATAGTGTCCTGACCAAATTGAGTGAAAATACCAATGTCCTACAATCTCAAGACATTCTGCATGTTCCATAGTGAATATAATGGCTGCATAAAATAGTCATCTGTATCAAACATACCTACATGTAACAAGAAACAGGATAAGCAAGTAAACCGCTACAAGAATATAAGCTTTTATATAGGCATATATGTAAAGTTTTATACTTTCTACTGACCATGGGTATGTGTCGGTCTCTAAAATCCGATGTGTGTCCTGCAAATGTCCCACTATGGCCATTTGAAAAGGTTGCAACCCAAGCCAAAGAGGTTCAGTCACCAACACAACTCCAATGAGTGCAAATATCTGTGACAGAAATACACGAGACAGCTTTCATGTAGCAACATTTCATTACATATCGATGTATTTCCAGAGGGACTGAAGGATCAACATCACCTGCATGCTATATAGGAACCAATTAACAATGGCTTAATGAATAAGCCTGCAATAGCCATAGTATTAGTCTACTAAATAATAGGTCTTCAATTAGGGAAGGACCCCTCACACACATATGGAATATGTATAAATGTAGTCCCCACAAACATTTATCTGCTATGTACACCTACCTACATCTCCCCCACACCCGAAACAATTGCAATACAGACTGTAATAACATCACAAACATCCACTCACTCAATGACATCTGCAGAAGCCTTAATATACCTTGTGAGAGACACACTGTAATGGTGCTATGTGAAATTGTTGCTGTTGTACAATGGAACAGACACCGATGTTACAGGTTTTGTTTGCAATAGTCTCGTATCAGACGGTTGAGATAACAGCTACACTCACATGTAGAACTACATCCTCTAGCCATCACACACAATCCACGGGGGACATGAAGTTAAAATATCTCTGTGTCTCTCCATATAGCAGTTGTAATTCATCACAAACAACACATCCAGGCCGTTTTCCTCAAAGGTAGGGCAAAAGGACAACGCCCAAGTGGAGTATTCAATTATACCCCACTGCTGCCATGTAATTGGCTAATGGAGTAGCTGCACAGCTGATGTGCATGTAATCATCTACTCTGGAACACCAATTGGTGGCAGGATACCACATGTTACTGGTATCTACGTATAAAAGGATGGCTTGTCATACATTCAAACTGTATGCACATACGAGAAAACCATTAAAACAGAAAAGGAGTAAGACTAATATTTTCCTAAACTCGGACTACTAAGAAGGTATGTAGAACACTCAGTATGTTAGTGTATGTAGTGCCTGTTCTGTATTAATGAAAGTGTATGCAATGCATATGGTGGGAAAAGGTATCATGCAATGATGTATTGTTGAGCATAGTAACGCTTGTAGAAATTGTGTGTACTGCTGTGGGCCACAAGGTAAACACCTCATACAAAACAAGGGATGCTACATAAGGGCTTTAAACACAACATTTCCACTCCAGCCACTGTCAGTGGCAGGGTTTGTCCAACAAGTATGTGCCATAACATGGGATAGTATATGATGATATACTGTAACAGTAGGCATATGTATGGGTGTATAACTGAGAATAACATGTCTAAGGTGGTCCTGCTGTGCAATTATGCTTTGCATTATGGGATATTGTTGCAAAAATGTGAAATGTACAGTATTGTATGTAGATATGTTAAAAATTTTACATAGCATTACTGTTATATTATGCAAACATCAGGTATGTCTATTGGCATGTGCAATACACAATAACAGGATACATATGGCTTGTAGTCACCAGACAGTGTAACAGCATGATAGCTAATTGAAATGGAAGCACTACTCAATTATCCATGCACAAAGGACATGTAATAGCTTCATAGGTTCATAGTTAGGTACTATGCTGTCTGGCCAAGTCCATCTGTAAGCCCAACTACAGTGTTTTCACTTGCAGCCCCTCCCTAGGTTAGTGTCTTGTGCCTGTGAATAGCAGAGCCATTTGTTTCCTGCACCTGTGTACAGTAGACCTCTGCAGTGATCCCTGGCGTACATGTCTGTCTCCCATCCACCCATCGAGGTATCTCTTGAAGACTGCTAGTGAGGGTCCCTGCCTGACGTACATAGGAATCATGTTCCAAAGCATGGTGAGTGTCCGGTTCAGGAATGTATCCCTCCAGCATGTCCTAGTCATCGCTGCGTTTGGGTACATATCTCAGAGCATGTTGCTCTCAGTGGATTTTGCTTATGTTGCTTATGTGGAGCATATCCATCAATATTGTTTTGGACATGTGCCTTGTATGTTCAGCAGAGATCACCTCTGAGTATGCAGTATGCAAATGAGTACAGTTGAGGTTTCTGCAGATGGGCTGCATATGTCATCCTTCGGAGGTCAGTAATCCTCTTGGTGTGTTAATTTTGTGGTATTTAAAGCTGTTGCTGTAGTCTTGTAAGGTACACCCCAAATGGGGTGTTGTACCCTTTAACATGTTTCATAAGTCAGGAGTAGAGAGGTACAATGGCTGCATTTGTTCCAGCTACAAACCCATTACAGATTAGGGTGGCCTCGTAGAAGGATATCTACGCCACCTTGGCAATATGGTTATCAAAGGAGTGGGTGCTATCTACTTGTGTTCTAGGATCCCTTATAATGTCTTATGTATGTAGGGGACTACCACCTATGTGATAGTCCGTGGGTGATTGGTGTAATCCAAATGGGGATGTCTATGCACCTTGTGGCATGCAGCTTGAGGCCATGTTATCGACATCAGGTATCCATCACAGTGACACCCTTATGGAGGGTGTCTGTATCAGCTGGTGAATCAATCATGGCCCCTAGTTTGCAGTCGTCTGCAAACCTATTCAGGGTAAGTCCTTCTGTGCTAGCCTGTACCTCAGAGAAGCATATACTGAACATGAGGGGCCCTATGGCCAAGGACTGGGGTACGCCAATTGTAACTGATTTACAGTAGGAACTAGGGTATTCTACCCTCACTGTGTGGGTCCTGTCCGTGAGCCACTTTGCATAACATCTCGTGATGTAGGGGTTGATGTGCAGGTGGATGTATATGTTGACAATACCAGAATGGGGAACTGTGTTGAAAGCCATTGAGAGGACAAGGTAGGCTGTGTGGACCTCCTTACCCTCATCTACTACCTTGGTAACTGTCTCAAAGGACTCCACCAGGTTTAGGAGTCATGGTCTGGCCCTAACAAATCCAAACTGGGTGGTATCAAATGTTTGGAGGCCACCAATGTCTCTGTGAATGAGTTCCATGATGATGTGCTCCATAGCCTTGCAGAACAGTCTAGTCAGGCATATAGGGCAATAGTTCCTCTGGTCCACTGTGGCGCTACCTTTGTGGAGTGTGATAACTGTTGCTGTGCACCATTCAGAGGCCACAATGCCTGATACAAGGCTATTAGTGAATTTGATGCCCAAGTGGGGAGCCATATCGTTCTGAGGTTTGTGTAAATCGCAGCCTGGGATGTTGTACGGCCACATGGATTCTGTGTTCCAGGCTTTAGAGAGTGCAGCTTGGAACCGTGTAGTTGTGACCACAGGGACTCTGCATTGTTCCTGTATAGATTTGGGACCTTTAGGGTGTGAGAGGGGTTTATAGTTAGCACTGAACCTATCTGCCAGGATGTTGCCAATATCAGTCGGTTCTGTAATGTTCGTGCCTAACCGCTTTATGTCAGAGCAGATGTGGGTATCGCCATCGACAGTAGTGACATACCTCCAGAACGCTTTGTGGTAGTCCTTGGAATGAGTCGCAGTAATGTTTACATAGATAGCTTTGGGGGATGTGATAAGGGATCTCAGATTTCTACTGAGGCTGACCAGGGCGCTACCCCACCCAAGGGATTGTACTCTACTTTGCAACAGTCTCCACCTTCTGTTGTACATTATGTCCATGGCAGTGGACCCCCAGAGTGGCGTCCATTATCTGGTGGGTACCGTCATGGCTCTGTTTGGGATAGCATGATCCATGTAGTCGTGTAAGTGCTAATGAAGTGCAGTTGTGTATGATTCAGTGTTTGTAACTATGTTGTCCATCTGCACAGGTGTCATGACATTTACTACTGCTGTCATAAGAAGCCCGAAGTTGGCTTTGTAGAAATATTGTACTGTGTTTTCCATGAAGGGTGTGGTGCCGGGATGTGGATAACAAGGGTGATCAGCATACGTTTGGATCTGTCCAACGAGGGGATAACCCCAGGTGTGGAACACCAGTCACACATGTTGGTAATGTCCAGGTCTAGGATATTGTTGGCCCTGGTGGTGTTGTGGATAGGTTGATCCAGCCGATTGGAGGTTATGAATCCCAGAAAGTGTTGGCCTAATGTGTCGGTACATGAGTAGGTATCCCAGTTAAGTGTGGGGTAGTGTCAGCCTCACATCAGTAGTTCCTGTTTGAACCCTACTTTCCAGTACACCAAGAAGTGAGGGCTGTTAACCGTGGGGTATGGTGTGGAATCCGTAGCAAGCTACAATTTGTATAGCAGTTATGGCCACAGATAGTTGCACTTGGATTACCTCTGATGCATTGTACTAAGCAACCAGCCTGGAGGTGTGTACATCCTTGTGAAATATGGACACACCTCCACCATGGGTGTTCTGGTCTTGGTTACATGACTGAAAGGTGTGGTCTGAGTAATAGCCTGTTAGTGCAGGTGTGCTCTCAGGAGCGCAGAAGCAGGTCCTAGTCACTGCAGAGATATCGAAGTGGTCCATTACAAGGAGTGCCTCGGGTGAGTGCGTTTGAGATGAAGATATCAAGCATTGAGTAACATTACCCTCAGGTTTTGCTTGCCTGTTCCTGTTATGGTGGTGAATATGTTATCTGAACCGTGTCTAAAACAGGCACTATAGGAGCAGCGAGAGCCTTAGACGTTATCCATAATCCCAGGGCCGACAGGTGCAGGTCATCTATGCCAAAGCATCGTGTTCTGTTGACTATGTCATTCAAAGCAGACAGATACTGGATACCCTTGGAATGACACCAGAAGCATAGCCAACTGTTGAAGTGAATAATTCAGTCGTTGTACTGCGTTATCAGTCTGGACAAATGCAGAATGCTTCTCAGGGCTAGGGCGATACCTGCCTGGGCTACAAGATCGTAGAGCTATTGCATGTCTCTGTGCATGTAGTCCAGGAAGTTACATCTCAGGGCATTCACACTAACATGGAGAATGACAGTCATATTGTACCTGTTGAGGAGTGACCTGAGTGAATAGGTTATGTTGCAGATCCTGTTACCCGACAGCCAGCTGAAAGTGACTATCACCTTGTGTAGCCTGCTGAGTGGGACATCAGTGTGACCGCCTATAGAGTCACCTATGACTAGTGTGTTGGGTATGTTATATTACCCTATTGGCTGTAGTTGATGGGCACACATGAGTCTGTGGGCTATACGTAATTGGTGTTGTGTTTGATGATGGATGCTGCCTGTGTTTCTGCTTCAGAGTCCTCTGTTGCCTAAACAGAGTAGTATTGAGAGGATCCACAAATGTTGTAGTTTTACTATGTGTGGCCTGTGATGGTGGAGATCTAGTGAGACTATGTGATGAGTGTGGTGTGGTGCAAATGTTTAACATCCACACATGATTGTCAGGTTCAGTCTAGGTCAGAGAGAGCATTACTTCCAGCATGGCTACATATGTGCATCTCCCACAGGTTGTAATGTCGTATGTTAGGAGGTGAGCATTGACTGTGTACATGAGACAATTGCTATATTGCCTCATGATGCCCATATTCATCATATAGACAGGCAATAACACTGGGAATTGACACTTGGACATGCCTGAATATTCAACTATTTCTCACTAGATATGTGAGGTAAGTGTGTACAACAGCTGTTTTACTCTAAGCTGGAAATGTAAGTACAAACAGTGTATACCTGTAGGAAATGAGTAGGATTGAGTGCTATAGTAATTAGTAGCTCATGAAGTGCTTACATGTTCTGAACAAGTGCTGTGCATGAATAAGCAATACAGATAGGGTGTTGGATAACATAAACTCACTGCCTCCCCAACAGGTACACAATCACATATCCATGAACACTACAGAGCCCCTGTAACCATAACTATGATGGTACAACGTGCACTCAGGCTGCATGTGACCTGTCCACATCCTTGGTTGTATCATACACATATGGCAAAACAGTTTGCTCTACACATACACATCATGTAAAACATAGGTTCATGTCAGTCTGTGAAAACACTGAATGATGCACACCAACAGTTATAACAACCCACAAAGTGGAGACACCACTCATAATGGGAGGCACTGCACTATTAGCCTGCTGAGTCTGGTCTGAAAGTCCATGAACCTTAATCAACGTATATGTTGTTAGCAGTACAGATGTAGATGACAGTACGGATGATTTCACACTGCATATCATACCTGTGACAGGTCATAGGACATCATCACACATACTGTGTTCCACCTACACTCAGTATACCAGATGTACATTTGTATGTCACAGGAGTGTTCTGCCAGTGGCCTGTTGAAAGAACCAACACTACAAAAGGTGTCTGAGTGACATGTGCATATCACACCAGTGGCAGCTACAGTAAAAAAAGGGTTAATGTTTTGTACTCCCCCCTCATAGTAGCCCATATCACACAGACAAATGTGAGGCATCTGTGTATGTAAGTATGTGAATGGCCATGACCTAGGAGCAATAGCTGACTCAGTGTTGTGGATAACATACAGAATGGGCTTTGTGGGTGAGGTGCGTGACATATGTGCACAATCTGACAGCTGCATATTGCATTGTCACCTCTAGGTTAATAACCCTGTACCCATGAACTACCACCTAGGCAGTGGTCAACATAATGGACACTGTGTGTAAGGGATGGTGCTGTGCGGTTTACCTCCCTGAGCTAGTGACATCACCAGGCTTATTAGGTAGTCATAAGAGGCAACCCTAGTCATGACAAGGTGCCATCCATGAGCATGGAGATCATTGTGCAGCCATACTCATCACTCAAGTGACCAATAATGGATCACATATCACCTTTAAGGGGTATTGCCCATGTTTGGATGGGTGACACCAGCCTTCACAATCCTCATCTCCACTATGTAGCATGCTGCCTACCCAGCATAAAGACATGTCCAACACTGTGATGTTGGACATGCTACATGTACATATCCTGATCTGAAATGCATACGTCATGGACAGCCACCTTCCTAGTACAAGGATCGCCACATGCTGGACAGATCCCTGTGCCGTACATGTTACATACTCCTGCCATACTATGCAACCCTGTCCAGCAAAGCTGCACATTTCATCTCTGTCAGACATGGTGTGATGACCACATGGTAGATGTATCATTAACTGTCTGGATCAGTTATGTGGCACTGATTCACCTGGCGGCGGGAACATGGCTGTCGGATACAGCTAGAAAACCTTACATCCTATGCTCATACATGGCCCAGGGCATACACACTACTGCATGACCTTGGCCGTACATGCTATAGTTGATAACCATCCCTGCAAATACCATCCAGCTTGCCATTGTCCCATGTGTATCACTTGTGCAACACAGGTGATACATGGCAGGATGTTGAACTGCTGTACAGTGCCGTGTAGATGCATATGGCAAAACACATGCATGCAAAGGTTTCCGTGCGCATGTCTGCATTGTCACAGGTCATGTCCGTTAAGGCAGTGTATGTGTTGATATGTGACATATACACAGCATCAAGGTCAACAGCATTAATGTGGACACATCCAGGCATGTGCTGATAAGTAAGAACACCAGTACAGGCAAACAGACATGCCCACATCAAGACAGCATTCACATGGAGTATGAGCAATGTAATGAAGTGACACACATATATGGTGATAATATCCAATCACCATTGGGTGTTACATGTGTGTGACACAAACATGTCAGTGGTGTCAGTGTCATGAAGATTTGCAAAGACAACTGTTCATATGTACTAAATGTAATACACATGTATGTGCAGCTGTATCTCTGTGCATCTCTGAGATACTGTGACCTGTCTCCATCATTATGTCTTCCAGATATGCCTCGATCAAGACTGCCAGCTTATAGCCACTTGGAGGATAAGGCTCTCATACCTGATCTCCAAGATAACTATGAGGTATTGTTCAGCCATGTGCCACAGCATACCCAGCAGCGTGATGACCTGTGGCAGGAACTTCGCAGGAGGGTTAATGATGTGGGTGGCCATAACTGCACCTACCAGCAGGTGCGCAGACACTGCACGGACCTGATCAGACATGCAAAACAGCGTGCAAATGCAATCACCAGGGAACAAGTTACAACAGGTGGTGGGCCACCAACCCAGCCCCCACTCACACGTACCGAGGAGCTACTGGCCAACCTGGGGATGCCATCAGAACAGCATTCACAAACTCTAGCTGCCATCGTGAAGGTGGGTGTCTCCCAACCACCAAGCCTGGAGTTGCCTGGTAAGTCACTACTGCACATATAACTATTATATCCCATTTAGTTGCATGTGTCACTGTACATTATGTAATGTAACATCATATGCAAGGTATGTTTACACACATGCTGCATACTATAGTATGCTACCCTGTGTATGCACACGTGCATACTCCATAGTATATCCTATTGTACTGGCAAATGTGTTAACATGCACATTGCAGCCTGTAGCTGTCATACAGTCATGGATAATGATCATATTGCTGTGTCACCCCTATATAGGTACCTCTGGTGTGCCACAGAAACAGCAGGCCATTGCAGGTGAGACAGTTATCAGTATCAGGCATGTTCATGCACAGATCTATTCACCATGTGGCCAGTTAACTCATGTACACATAATGTATGGCCCAGTCATGATATACAGGTCACATCTTTAATCAATCACACTGGCTACCCATGTGCAATACATACAAACTAAATGAAACACTGACATTAAACCACATAAACTGTCATTGCTAGATGTGTGGACAGCTGTGCATACAACGGTGGAGGTGTTGTTCAATGTAGGAATATGTACTATACATCAGAACAACACATGTGGGGTACGCAATCAGTACTACACAGTGAGCTGGAGTATGGGCAGCCCACAGGATTCACCATTGTGGAATATGCCCCTGCAATGAGTGCACACATTGCGATGTGCCATCTGATATGTCCATGACATGTAGTAGTCCAGCTGCAACATTGTCTCACTATCCCATAAAACATACCCCACATACCAAACATACAACCCTTTGTCTGCATAACCCTGTGGATAGTGGAGTATCTGACATCTATGGGTGTATGTCATATGGGACAACACAGACATGTGAGATAAACATCACAAACATTTGGCCAACACATGTTCACACATGGCCATGGAGGATGACCAGAGACATGTAGCAACACACAGTAGATGTGATGTGTATGTGTGTACACCCTGTTGTACATTGGCTACACATGGTCCAACTATAGCCTTTGTTAAATGGTTATACAGCAGATGTGGAACACTGGACATCCTACAAGCCTGTGCACAGCTTGTGGAGGTGTCACTTAATTCGACCACATAAGATGTGTTGAACATCATGACTGTGTCAGAGCATGACAGTAGTCACCTGTACAGCATCCACATACATACACAGACACCACATCAGGCCACAGATACAGTACATTTTCCTTGCTGCTGTTGGACATCACTGTCAGCTGTGCACCTCATGTGTGTGGTACATAAATGTCATGTGGGACATGGTGTATTGACAAGTCTGCCATGTGTGGACACGGTTGCCAGGCAGCTAAGAAATGTTAGCAGTTGTGCAGGGATGTCATCTGTATGTCCTTCAGTGACTTGTCACACATGACACATCATGGTTTAGTGTGTATACACCTCAGCAACGTGGGTCACAATCCACAGTATTTATGTATTGTGTATGCACACAGTCATGGCTATGCACTGTGTGTAATACACACTGTATAGCAATAGAGATGCCTCATGATTCCATGCAATAGCACTGTGTCTGTACTTCACATTGTCTAGCAATATAGACACCTCATAATACCCTTCAATGGACATGCACATCTGCTAAACGTGCATTCTATCTGTAGGGTGTGCAGACAACACTGCAATG
Organism: Protopterus annectens; assembly: GCF_019279795.1. Taxonomy (NCBI): domain Eukaryota; kingdom Metazoa; phylum Chordata; order Ceratodontiformes; family Protopteridae; genus Protopterus; species Protopterus annectens. The sequence continues at coordinate 1,045,474,308 of NC_056728.1, read as the reverse complement.
TGACACCATTACACCCTGTACATGTGTCAGGACACCATTGTGTCAAACATGTATGCATGTCAATGCACACATCAGCAGATTACATGTCATACTACATGTTAATGTCAAGGTCATATGCCTCACATCAGCCATGTGTACTGTTAACCTGTGCTGGTCCACATGGTGTAAAACAGGGATGCATGCTTACTACCATGATTGTGTGAAATGCAAGGCTTCTGCTATGACACATGCTTGCTGTTGTGTGCAACCCAGGGATGTATGATAACTACCACTATTAATGTCTGAGCTGCATGCTGTCTGCTGTATCACATGCATGTTGCATGTCTTCTGTCAAATCACATGCATGGTGTGTGTGTGTGTCTGTGTGTCTGTGTCTGTGTGTCTGTGTCTGTGTGTGCCTGTGTGTGTCTGTCTGTGTGTGTGTGTGTCTGTGTGTGTGTGTGTCTCTGTGTGTATGTGTCGGTGCATCTGTGTGTGTGTGTCTGTGTGTGCGTCTGTGTGTGTGTGTGTGCGTCTGTGTGTGTGTGTCTCTATTGTAATGTAGAGTCTTTGTTTGCCTTCACAGGTGATGCAGGTGCGTTACCCTCCTGCGGTCCATCTGATGTTAGTGTCCCCACAGACTCTAGCAGTGATGATGAACATATGCTTGAGGTACAGGCAGGGTTGTCAGGGGCTGAATCTGTGCCATTGGTTGCCATTCTACCTATATCCCCCTCTCCCCCGCACGCAGTTCTCATGTCAACACATACCCCATCACCAGTGGCCATAGAAGAAGGACAGTTAGCGTGTGTTAACTTGGAACAGGAACATGTGGTGGCTACGGAAGGTGTGTATTCACACTATGGTGTCAGTCATATGACTGCAGATGTGCCACACAGGCATGTGGCCAGTGCTGCTCATAGGAGGACCTCTGGCCGACATGCACCTGCAGGACAGAGAGCAGCAGCTGGTGTCACCACACGCATGTTTCAGACTGTAATGGCGGCACAGGCACATGCTGAACAGCAGAACAGAAAAGGGCAGAAGCTTCAGAGGGCTGCTATCCATTCTATAAATGACAACATCTAGGCATTGGCAAATGCTCAACAGCAGACTGCTGAAGTTTTGGACAGATGATTGGGTGACATGGTTGGAATCCTTGACCGTGGCATGACAATCCGCGAGCGTGAGCTGTCTGTGCTGGAACATCTGGTAGGAGTGAGGCATAGGGCACATGGACGTAGGCCAGCTACACCACCTGGTGCAGGTCTACGTGAACGAGCTACCTCACATGCCCACTCCCATAGTGCCGGTAGCAGCAGCAGCAGTGCAGCTGGTGCTGCGCTGTCCACACCAGGACACAGCAGGCCATGTGGACATGGCCCTGGACGGTCCCAATGGGGACACGGTTCCAGTGGACATGTGTCATTGGACAGTACCCAATCTGTACCTCTGCCTGGTAGTGCCCGTGCAACCCCTGGCAGGCACAGGTCACGTGGCCAGACACTGTAAGCTGTAAATCATGGTCTGTACAATCTGGAGCTGTCAATAATTCCCCTGTGTAGGCCAGACACATGGCAGAACTGTGTGTACACATACATGCACACACCAGATACATCTGTCGGCCACCACAACACTCACATGCATAACAACCACACATGGCCAATTAGATCACAGGCCCTAACCCACACACATGATGTCATCCACTGGTGCAGTCTAGGCCCCTTGCAAACATTATCACCCTGTGCATATGATGATGCCTGTGCCACATCCCTGTCATCCACACCATCGGTGCAGGGACATGCTCATATGGTCTGATGCACAGGGTGAACAGAATAGGGAGATACGTGTATATTACAATTGTTGTATACTGTTGACACGCAGCAGACATACCATGTAGTACAGGTTTAGAATGCATTGTTTTATGTTCACAGTATGTGTCTTGGTAACAACAGTAACAGCATGTTGGTAATGATGCCCTGCTTCCCTCCTTAAGGTCTAATTGCATGTGCCATTAAGTACCAGTGTTTGCAGTTTCCCATGTTTAAATGTGGACTACTCACAGGCATGTATGGCAATACCAGCATGCTATACATAGCCTCAACCTCACTGTTAGAAAGGCTGGCATTCCAAAGATGTCTACACATCTACTGATCCAGGAGCATGTGAGCTGTGTACTAACCTACAGTGGCTAGAGACTTGACATCCATGCCGGTTGACATCACAGGTACAGTTACATGGTGCGGGGGGTTTACACAGCGGTCTAGCTGATGTCAAGGGTAGAGGCCAGTTGATAGCATGAGGCCTCACTGTGTAGCACACACACACACACACACACACACACACACACACACACACACACACACACACACACACACACACACACAGGTATTCGCACACATGTATTCAGACACAGTAACATGCCCACACTCACAGGGTCAACAACACTGTAACACACACACTCACACTTGATAGTTTTGAGGTGAGGACCCCTGCCTATGTGATAATCACCATTACAGTACTGTGAACCCACATGATGCGACACAGAGAATGAACATGTACAGGTAGTCAGTAATGCCTAAGACCGATGGCATCAACAGGGTAGTAGATTGCATCACCTGGAGGGGTTAGGGGTCCTATCTGTTCACTATGGTAGCATACATCCTCACTCCATGGAACAGACAGCCATACATACATACACAAACACACTGTGGAGTCCACAATTGAATTTACCTATGTCATGCACATTCAGATAGCTAACATGTGTGTGATACACACACCACCCCTGCTTTTGTCTTGCTTTCTACACTGCAGTATGTACAGATCTCTACAATAGTGTACAGGGGTGTGTAACAATTGGGATGTATTCCCCACCATACGTGGCATATAGGGACACACAAGCAAACACACATGGCAGTAATGTGAATCAAACACCTGCTATCTTATGATACGTATGACAGACATGCAGCAGTATTGCCCACATTACAATGTGTACCGACGCTACCTTCAGCAATTGTGCTGTTATATGCACATGGGAGGACTTAAGTGTTACAGGTGTCAAGTGATTTACAGTCAGTGACACCCTGACTGCTGTGTAGGTTGTATGTCTTCACCTTCAATTAACAGAAACATAGCTTAGTCTTTGCACATGTTATGGTAGGATGGCTTGTGACACACCTGCGACATGTCTTCAGCAAACATCCATCTGCAAAGTTGGCCCATCGCTTTATGTACACACATCCATCCATACCTGATGTACATCTTACCGTACCGTCAGTATTTCACCATATACAGGTGTCAATGTTGGGGCTTCATTGCAACTGCATGTTGTAGTAAGACATAGATGAACTGCAAACATCAGCTACTGCACATGCATGGTAGCTGAATGCACACCACTACCTGTACATGTGTGTAGGTCCTACATTCCTGTCATTTAGCCATGTTTGTATGCATTGCAATTGGTGGACATGTGTGTTGACATACATGACACATGGACTGTTGTATAATATGATAGTTGTCATGGTTAACCAGTACAGAGGGAATGTTAACCCAGTCAACATTGCTATCACACATTATGTACTGTTAGCATTCAACAGCCATGGACCTACCTTTCATGTGCATGCGTGTAATTGCTGTAGCCACTTGTCTGCACGAAGGACAGCAAAAGCTATGCTATGTACATATGTGTTGTGTGTGTGTGGGGCATGTACATATCCACGGCAGGTACATGTATGTCATATCCAAACATGAGTGTGTTTACTGGTGTACAGCAACAGTTATCTGTTACAGCTGTATATGACTCAGGGCCCCTGTTATGTGTACAGCCGACCTGGTTATGAACAGTGGTATCATTGCATTGCATAACACATGATGGAACCCTGTCAGTACATGGCTAGTCTGCACAGTTGCTGTAGAGCTAGATACAGTCCACTGGTCATGAGTAACATGGTGTTGTACTAATATATGGATGTGTGTTGCTGGTCCAAGGACATGGTGATGTCTGAGGGCTACATCCTAGAATGCGGCTTTTGACACTGTGATCTGCACCTAACACATCTGTGATGGCTTTTGAGAGTGTACTGGTCAGTACATGTGAGTGGCCTTCATGTACGTGGGGACACTAGCACCTGGAGCAGTCCGTAATGGTGTTATGGCCCACATGTCTGTATCTGAGTTATATGGTGGTAGTGCTATTGTGCACAACTCAGCCTTATACCAGGTGTTCCTCACTGCACAGATGTTCCCCATTGATGGATCTAGATTGGCAGTTGTGATTATGAATGCTACACATCTAGCACTGTTTAGCATACACATACAATGCGGTTGTCCTCTAGGTGTCAGGGTGTTTACCTGGTCTCAGGACATTTTTCTATGAATGGTACTATATGGGCGAAGTAGCCACTCTTGGCAGGACATCACCATGGGTGGTATTAGTGTGCCAGGTTTAGATTAGTACAGCTAAGGTGATGGACAGCAGCAGACGTTATTAGAAGACTGGTGTCAGATATATGTAGTGCAGAGTTCATGCTAACAACGATGACTATCGACACACTGTGCCCCTCCGTGTTTCGAATCAAAGTGCATACAAGACAGCCCTTTGCTACTAAGTGTGTGAGCATGCCCAGTACGCCGTTGTGTAGATGGACACATAGTGCATTCCAAACGGACGTGTGTTACTAAGTGTGTGAGCATGCCCAGTGACACCTTGTGTCGGTTATGTGCCTCTATGTGTATGGGTATGACCATTGTAATCCTGTATAGCGATAGTGGTCATCCAGGCAACAGATGGCCATACCCCACTTCAGGATGGATTCCTACCTTGAACACATTGTTCACAGGTATGTACATCATAACTGCCAGCATCTATGTTGATGTCCGCAGTCCTAGAAGGTCATATTGACTGTCTTGAAAGATGTAGTGTCTGTGGTGTGTCTCGTATCTATGTAGTGTTGTAATAGTGGTCCGTAGATAGGCAGTTGTCCTGCTCACACCACTGGCGAGTGTTTGTCTCTGTCTGCCTTGAGACAGTAATATGCTTTTACACTGCTCACACTCCATGCAATCCCTATAGGCGTCTGTTCCATTGTTGATGATGTCACCCACCTAGAAGTATGCCTCTAGGAGTACTGTAATCCAGTAATCTCGGTAGTGTGTTCTGTAACTGCATAATGCTGTAGTGTGATAAGATAGTTAGGTCTATGTTCTAATCCCAACTCTGCCAAGTGTGTGTGTGTGTGTCCATCTGCCTGGAGACAGAGTAATGCTTTTAGACTGCTCACTCTCCATACTATCCCTATTGGCGTCTTTTCCATTGCTGATGATGTCACCCACCTAGAAGTATGCCTCTGGGAGTGCTGTGATCCAGTGATCTCGGTCACGTGTTCTCTAACTGCGTAATGCTGTAGTGTGATAAAGTAGTTAGGTCTATGTTCTAATCCCAGCCCTGCTAGTTGTGTGTGTGTTTCCAGCTGCCTGGGGAAAACTACTCACTCTCCATACAATCCCTATGGGTGTCTTTTCCATTGCTGATGATGTCACCCACCTAGAAGTAAGCCTCTGGGAGTGCTATGATCCAGTGATCTCGGTCGCGTGTTCTCTAACTGCGTAATTTGTAGTGTGATAAAGTAGTTAGGTCTATGTTCTAATCCCAGCCCTGCCAATTGTGTGTGTGTTTCCAGCTCCCTGGGGACAGCGTAATGCTTTTACACTGCTCACTCTCCGTACAATCCCTATCAGCGTCTTTTCCATTGCTGATGATGTCACCCACCTAGAAGTATGCCTCTGGGAGTGTTGTGATCCAGTAATCTCGGTAGCACATTCTGTAACTGCGTAATGCTTTAGTGTGATAAGGTAGTTAAGTCTATGCTCTAATCCCAGCCCTGCCAGTTGTGTGTGTGTGGTTCTATCTGCCTTGAGACAGAGTAATGCTTTTAGACTGCTCACTCTCCATACAATCCCTATCAGCGTCTTTTCCAGTGCCGATGATGTCACCCACCTAGAAGTATGCCTCTGGGAGTGCTGTGATCCAGTAATCTTTGTAGTGTGTTCTGTAACTACTGTAATGTGATAGAATAGACAGGTAGGTGTTCTATTCCAAGGCATGACAGGTGTGTGTGTTTGGCAGACATATCCTATGTGTTGGTATCTGTGAGTGGCTAGCTCCAGAATGTGTTTTGTTGTTTTCTTATATATTGTCCACAAATGTCATAATTGCCCAAGAGACTGGGTTGGCAAGAGATACACATACATTCGCCAATAGGTCTGGTGAGTAAATGTCAGCAGCTCTAATCTTACCCTTAATACAGTCTGACCCGTGTGACGCAATGAAACACACTTGCCTTGATAGTAACACCAGTACATAATGCAGGTGGCACATGTGGTTTCCTTTTCATTCTTGTCTAATGCGTTGGTGTCATGTGGTCCACTGTTGTGATATAAATTCTATATCTATGTGTGTGTATATGTATATGTGTGTTTCTGTGTGTGTGTGTGTGTGTGTGTGTGTGTGTGTGTGTGTGTGTGTGTGTGTGTGTGTGTGTGTGTATATATATATATATATATATATATATATATATATACAGAGAGAGAGAGAGAGAGACAGAGATATATCTATCTATATATATATATATATCTATATATCTATACACACACACATATATATATATATATATATATATATATATAGATATATATATATATATATATATATATATATATATATATATATATATATATATATATATATATATATATATATATATATATATATGGTTCTACCTGACTACGTTGACAACTGAGAAGATCGACAGCAATTTTGGAAGGATGACAAGTACGAAAGTTCAAAAAGCCGACAGTAGGAAACACCGACAGCATATAATATCGACAAAGTCTTAATACTGTGTCATTCATAGATATCGTACAAATAGTCAGCTGCAAGTAATGCAAAGGATACACTACAACTAACAAAACTATTCCCGGAAGAAAGCTACCTAATAATAAGCGCTACACCTGATAATGGAAGTAGTTAAACTTTCACACATAATTAGCTAGTAATTAGACGCTAATCGGTTAAATACATTTAGCAGTTATACTTCCTGGTGCTATGCATCGAAGAGAAAATGGCTAGTGATGAAGGAAGTAGTCCAGGAGTTCTTGGAAGGATATACAATACAGTAGAGTCACAGAAAAATAAAGCGATGTTGATTATAGACAACTATTTATATTACCTGTAAATATTGCGGTTTTGTCATTGTGCTTTGCTATAAAGCGGTTATGTTTTCATGTTTACTCGTACGGAACAGTGCATCGACAACATTTAAGTACTAAACAATGTGTTACAGTTTATTGCAATGTCGGCAACTTGACATTTGACCAAGACATTTGATTGGACTTTTGTGTTATAATATTTATTTCCGTGCTTGTGGTAGTACACGTGTGGCAAAAGAAGAAGTATGTCACTACTATTTATTCAGGTTTTGCCACTATTAATATGTTGTGAGAATTCCTTTTTGGACTTATCTGCTCTTTGTCGGGCTTATCACTGTCGACGTTTTCATAGTCGGCTATTTCAGTTGTCGTTGATGTTAATTGTCGGTGTTGTCATGTCGGTTAAGTGCTTGTCGGTTATTTGGTGTTTCGACGTTGTCAGGTAGAACCATATATATATGTGGACATTAGCGCACATAAATCTACATGAGTTCTCATAATAAACACCCTATTCCTACTCTAAAGCCTGGCACTTGCTCACTAAAACAATTATATAAGTCAGCACTAAAAAATTAAAAGCACTACACCCTCACAAACTCCCCTTGAGTACCTTGTTCCCCATTGGCCCTTTTTTCAGTTATAAAGGAATTCCCAATACTATTCAGCCATGTCCAAAGGTCAGTTGTCAATCTCCTCTCCGGTCCAGCTGGTGAATCTGGGAATCTTGAGGCAATGTTACAACTGCCTCATGTACACAGACAACCCTCTCCTCCTCCCAACAAATTCCAACACATGTGAGAGATGCAACCATATAGCCAAACTGGAGGCTAAGCTCTCTGAACTCAGTACTGGTGTAACCAGTCAGGAGGAGAAGGAAACCACACTCACTATAATTCCATTCTCACATAGACCTACCATGACAGCAAACCAAACACATAAACACACAAAAACATACTTGGAGGCTCTAAATAAAAATCTGCCCAAGCAGCAGAGACCTCCAAAGCAGACACCCAAGCAACTGCTACCCCAAAACAAAACGCATGCAACACATAGCTCACAAAGCCAGTGTGCCGAACAGTCACAGCCCTTAAGGCTAAACAACACACCTGATACACTTGTAATAGGTGACTCTATTGTCAGGCACACTGATATCCCGCTCACCAGGCTGAACAAAGAGAAGGTCACAGTGAGCTGCCTGTCGGGCGCTAGGATCCGCCACATAACACAAGCACTCAGGTCACTCCAAGGCAAGTACAAATATGACTCAGTCATTGTCCATGCTGATGTGAATGACCTAAGATGTACCTCCCTGGACTACATAAAAAGAGACATAGGGGAGCTCTCTGAGCATGTAGCCCAGGCCGGTATGACCCTGACCTTGAGTAGCATCTTACCCTCACCAAGAATGATGCCACAATATGAAGACAAGATGATCAATTTCAACAATTGGCTTAAGTATTGCTGTCATTCAAAGGGGATCCAATGCCTGTCAGCCTGGGATGACATGCTCGACAAGCCATGATGCTTTGCTAGGGACGGCTTGCACCTATCACCCCTGGGCTTTCGGATATTGGCAAAGGCTCATGCCACCCCAACAGTGCCTTTTTTAGGCAAGGCTCAAAAGACAAGCCCACCTCCATAGGTATCACAAGGGATAAGAAACTAAGAGTAATGCTACTCAACGCCAGAAGTCTAAACCTCAAGATGCATGCACTCGAAACTCTCCTTAGCATGGAGAACATCGATATCTGTGCAGTAACAGAAACCTGGTTCAAGGCTCCCGAGAGCACCCCAGCACTACCAGGTTATACCTCATACCATGCTTTTCGGCCCCAAAACTTGGACCGAACCACAAAAGGAGGGGGAGTATCAATATTCGTCAAAGATACCCACACCTCCAGGTTGGTGGCACAGCACGAAGCATCAGAGACTATCCATGTGCAACTAACTGTGGGTAAAACTGCCTTCCAGTTTATAGCCTGCTACAGACCACCCTCCCAAACCCAGGAACCCCACTCGGCCTTCCTGAGAACACTGGAAAATATGAAGGTCTCTCCAAACACCATTATATTGGGTGACTTCAACTACCCAAACATAGACTGGGAGCATTACTCTAGCTCCAACACTCTAGCCCAAAGGTTCCTAGAATTTATAAACTCAAATGCAAACATACTGGACCTGATCATCACCAACATGGAGACTCTATGCTCCAGACCAGAAGTGTATCCCTCACCGGTAAGATCAGACCATAAACTAATCTCACTGGATATTCACATCCCGACCCCACCCCCTGCCCAGAAAACCACAGCGAGAAACGTCTCTAAAGCAAATTTCGCACTCCTCAAAACCAAGGTGGAATCCGTCAAAGCCCCCGGGCCTGTGGAAAATATGGCCAAGACTGCAGAATCCTTTATAAATGCATTTTATGAACACCTTCAGGAATGCATGGATCATGCAAGCCCAAATAAAACCAAGACCCAATCCTTCAAAGGCAGGCATCCTGTCTGGTGGACCCCAGCCATAAACAAACTATACAATAGAAGGAGGAAGCTACTACATGATAGAGCAAAATCTCAAAAAGGGAAGGCATCTCTGATCAGTATTAGCAAAAACAGGCACTCATAAAATCGTCTAAGGCCATCTTCAAGAGAAAAATTGCACAGGACACTAAGGATAATCACAAGGCTTTCTTTAGTTATGTTAGGATCCTGGGTGGGAATTCCCAGATATGCTCAGAATTAGTCCAAAATGACAAAAAATACACCAAACCCACAGACATTGCCAACATCCTAGCTGGCAGGTTCAGCGCAAACCTCCACCACCAAAAGGGCAAATATCTATCCCAGCAGAGTGCTGCCCCCCTGACATCTCAGATGCTCAGGTAAGAGCTGCCCTCTCCAAAGCAAAAAACACAGCATCAATGGTACCAGACGGTGTCCCGGGCTGCGTCCTACTTGAACTCCAAGAAGAGCTAAACCCAAACATAAAACTACTGTTCAGTCTCAGCCTTACTACAGGATATGTACCCAAAGAGTGGCGTACAGCAAGAGTGGTCCCTCTCCACAAAGGTGGTGCCTCAACAGATCCTGGAAACTATCACCCCATAAGCCTGACTAGCTTGGTCTGCAAAGCTATGGAAAGGATCATCATGGATAAATAAAGATATTGGGGACCTACAGACACTGGATCCTACCCAGTTCGGCTTTGTTAAGGGCAGATCCTGCCTCTTAAACCTGGTCGATTTCTTTGAAACAGTCACCAAGGCCATTGATGAGGGGAAGGTGGTCCACGCAGCCTACCTGGACCTCGCAAAAGCCTTCAATACAATACCCCACTCGGGCATTATAGATAAGCTCACCAGCTTAAATATAAACCCCTATGTCACTAGATGGGTTGAAAACTGGCTCAAGGACAGAACCCACATGGTTAGAATTGCTGGAGCCATGTCAGACTCCAAACCAGTTACAAGTGGCGTCCCATAAGGCTCAGTCCTGGGACCTCTCTTGTTTGGTATATATTTCTCGGAGGTACAGGCCAACACGGAAGGACTGTGGCTGACCAAGTTCGCAGATGACTGCAAACTGGGCACCATAATCAACTCTCCAGCCGACACAAGCATCTTACAAAAGAGCCTCATAGAAACAGACAACTGGTGCCAGAGCCATGGCCTCAAGCTAAACGCCAAAAAGTGTATAGTCATCCCCTTTGGCAAAAACAAAGTGCCCACAAATTACCACATAGGTGGTAATCCATTAAGTACAGAAGAAGTAATTAGGGACCTGGGGACCCAAGTTGATAGCAATCTCTCTTTTGATAACCACATGGCCAAAGTGGTTAGAAAAACATTTTATATAGCCCACCTAATCATGAAGGGATTCACATCTAGATCAGGGGAGGTCATCGTGCCTCTTTACTCATCCCTCATCAGGCCCATAATTGAGTACAATGCCTCTTTTGGGATGTATCTTACCAGACACCTTCAGCAACTGAAAAGACCCCAAAAGTACCTCACCAAGAGGATCAAAGGGCTCAAACAGATGCCATATGCTGCCCGATTAAAGAAACTTCAGCTTTACTCAGTGGCATACCGCCTGCTCAGAGGCAATCTGTGCCTGACGTAAAAAGCCATGTCCAACCTGGAATTAATGGACATGCTGCACCTCAGAAAATCCAAATCCCATCAAGCTACGTGCTCGAGAGACTTGAACCTCAGCACTGAAATAAATAGGACATGCTGGAGGGACAGATTCATAACCCAGAGGCTCCCTTCACTCTGGAATAAAATCCCAGTCCAGGTTAGGCAGAGTCCCTCATTGACTCTCTCCAAGAGGAATCTTGATGAGTGGATGGGAGATCATAGGTTTACCCCGGGTATCACTTCTGTGTCACTGTTAGACAGAGGCACAGTATACTAACCTCGAAAAAGGGCAAAGCAAAATTCATATAAAATGGGTGGCGAAAGCCAAACACACTCTGGCTAGGCTTATAAATGCCCTAGGGCAGATAGCCTAGTAGGAACCTATGAACCTATGAACCTATGATGGAATACATGTCCTATACTATTGAATGTCTGTGCTGGATGATCTGTACGTGATCACCTCGGGTGCATGTATATCAGCCATGGCTTTGTGGTAAAGCACATTGTTTGTGGTGTGCAGGGTCATGGGTTCTAGTCATGTAGAGACCGGTTATTTTGTTGCTGGGAAGAACAAGGGACATTGAATACGGTGATAGCAAGGCACCTTTAACCAGTTGTGTGTGGATCTGAGCGACAGTAAGCAGCGGTTACTATTTTGGAGGATCAGTATGCGTCATATAACTATGCATTAGAAGACAATACTATGAAAATGAGGTTGGAAATAGTGAACACCGTTTATCCCCAGGGTGTGATGCTGATCCCAAGAGTGTATGTGTATAGACAGCTGGGTGCAGGACTCTAATATAGGTCAAAGCATGGGGGGGGTGTCAGGCATACTGTACGTACATTGGAGCCCTGCGCCTCAGGATTGCTCCTGCCTTAGCATGCATAATCTAGGGGTGTGTCTATACCTGCTTAGTGAAATTGGGAGGGACAACAGCAGTAGTGAAGAGACAGAGAAGACTTTACAGACCCAGGGTAACCTACCAGGGGCTACATGAGCTAGAGATAGTGGAGCGCTATGGGGTGGACAGAGACCTCCTACAGCAGCTTGTTGAGCTCTGTCGTTCACACCTGACACATCAAACAGGCCGAGGGAAACCCATCCCACTGGATACCAAGGTATGTGTAGGCCTAGGTATACTAGCCACAGGTACCTCCCAAAGCACAACTGGATGCAGATGCCTGTGAGATCCCCATGATATCCCCAGTTGTGCTTTGGGAGGTACCTGTGGCTAGTATACCTAGGCCCACAGGTACCTCCCAAAGCACAACTGTGAGATCCCCATGATATCCCCAGTTGTGCTTTGGGAGGTACCTGTAGGCCTAGGTATACTAGCCACAGGTACCTCCCAAAGCACAACTGAGGATATCATGGGGATGTCACAGGCATCTGCATCCAGAGTATTGCACCAGTTCCTAGATGCCATGTCACCACATGCCAATGAGCAAGTACAGGTCCTCAACACATGTGAGGTGTTGACCAGCAATATGCTTCTCTTCCATCAAATGGCAGACTACCCTGGGGTACTGGGTGCTATAGCCTGCGTGCACGTATGCATCAAAGCACCACCCGGTGAGTGGGGTATGGCCTACATTAACTGCAGGGGCATACCCTCCATCAACAGCTAGGTCGTATGTGATGGCCAGGGCATTATACTGAATGTGTGTGCTGGCTGCCCTGGAAGCTATGACGATTCTGATATATGGCATCTGACGCAGCTGTACCACACCTTTGCCAATATGGACATCCCCTACAGTCACATAGTGGGGGATGCTGGGTAACCACTGGAGTCATGGCTGATGACACCTATCAGCAATGCACACACACCTGAACAACTACACCATAATGAGGCACATGCACAGGCAAGACATATAATTGTGCATGTGTTTGGGATGCTCAGGTCATGGTTCCGGTGTCTGAACACATCCAGTGGAGCCTTGCAGTGTTCACCAGCTATATGCACCCAAATTGTTATGGTATGTGCTATGCTACACAATATGATCCTGCTGAAACAGTTGCTGCAGGAACAGCACAGGGCAGGGCCACACAGCCCACCACCAATGCCAAGGCCTGTACAGGCGCAGTGTGACTCAGAGAAGGAACTACCTGAGCTGGACTCAGTAGGCGAAAGGAGGCATGCACAGTATGACCTGCCCTTGGCAAAGAGGAAACGCATGGCATATGCATCAACACAGTAGGTACCCAGGGAATTTCACCCTCTCTGACTCGCACAGACAATAAAAGGGATGCCAAACATGACACTACCTGTGCTCAGCCATGTATCGGAAGTGCACTGTGTGCATCCAACATAGGCAGCCCTCCAGCACCATCCTCATGTCTGGCACACCCTCAAGGTAAGTCAATCAACCTACCAATTGGCAGTTGTATTAGAATGTATTTTTACCTGTAGCTATGGTATGGATGTGAGCATACAAGGGAATTTGGTGGCCAAATGTTAGGGCAGCAGACAGTACATATCCATAGTGGCACCATGACATCCGTAGCACACCCTGAGGTCACAATAGTAGCCAGCAGTACACAGGGTATCCTAACCCACTGCAGGTTATGGGCTGAACATCATGTGTGTCCATACAGCCCACACAAGTCTCAAACAGCTGGACAGGTGTAGACCAATACAGACAAATGCTATACAATGGCCTCTGGATATGCCCAATGGATGACCCCAACCCCCACACAGACACAAACACAGACTACAGCAGGCCAGGCAGTTGGATGTAGGCTGTGAAGGCTAGGACATCTGAAACCACTATGCTGGTAATTAAAGCTTGGATCTGAAGTACACTGGTATGTCTCTAGCCAGCACATTAGGTAGGTCCACACACTGAAATGGAGTACCTGGCATACCAGTACAGTAGTAGCAAAAGTGTACAACTGTCAGCTGTGCCCTCCTTCCAACGTACACATGTGAAAGTCATGTGCACCACCCCTGGTGCTGTGTAGGAATGTGGATACAGTTGGATGTCCCCCCATGCTGTGCAGAAATGTAGCAACAGTCAATGCCATATGACTGTTGGCTACCCTGCAGACACAGCATGCCACCTGTCAGTGCACAATGCAGGGGTCGGCATCACAGTACTGACTACCTGGACATGTGACACATGTGATCCAGTTGACCATACTGGGCATGCTCAAACACATGAAGGTATGATGGTAATGTCAGTCGACAACATGCGTAACGGTCATACTGGGCATGCTCACACACTTAAACACAAGATGGCCAGGTCTGCAAACACCAGTGGTCTGGACATATCTGGCAGTACATTGCTATACTGTTGGATCACTGTGCTGTATGGTATGTGTGTGGCACTCTCTATTGTCTGTATATATGCCAAGGTGTATTGGTAATTCAGATCAGCTGTGTGCGCAGGGTGTTGCTACCAACCCTTGCAAAGGATGGTTCTTTGTTTGCGGCCAGAACAAGGCCTGTGGATACGGAGTGGGTAAGGCACATTGCAGCAGTTGGGAGTGGCTGTGCGTGGGTTTGCTTGGTGTTAAGCACTGCTGACCTCTGGTTACAGCTCCTTAGAATTGTTTAGACTCCACATTTCTTTAACAGTGCAATACTCGCATACTGGTAGACAAACACGCTTACACCCGCTCGCTCCCTCACTTGCACGTGCAATGACATTGGTGCTTGCATTTGGCACTCACACTGGGTGAGTGTGATCCCTTGTGATGCCTATTACATTAGACTACATGATACAGTATCTGGTATGGCTGACCATTATGCAATGGCAGGCGTTCGACTGACGGAATTGGCAGCCTGTCCAGTGACATAATCATATTATATGCTTGTCCCTCATACAATCTGCTCCCAACTGGCTGATACATGGGAACTGATACTCTGCAATGCAGACAAGTAAATGTGTTTTGGGAAACACACCTTTCTGCCAGGTCATGCTACCGCATACCTATTGTTGGTTTTCCACCTTTTAAATTGGTCGAAGTGAGACTTTAGAAGTAACACCTTTCCCACTTTGTATGGGACGGTCCCTCATTAGGCATATGTGTCATGCGAGAATAATCTAGCCATAGCAAATGTCCTGATTAGAGGAAAATATTATATTCTACGTTTATCTAATAGTTGCATGTAATGGTTATTGTATAAATGACACTTCAATATGTTATGTGAAGTAGCATAAGCAACTTGCCTGCTGCTAGAGTAAGCTTTGATTTGTGCTAATATGTATATTTCAGTACTATGCATGGCTATAGGTATGTCCTGACCTGGTACATCTGACATTTCTACGGAGCAGGTCCCACTTTGGCCATTTGGAAAGGTGGCAGCCCTATAGGACCTATATGTAGAGATGTCAGATTTGGCAAGGCAATACATACCCACAGCCAGTAGAAAATTGACTACTTCACCGGTTTGCATAAGTTAAGGTTATTCTTGCAGCATTATAGTTGCTAATACTGTTTCCTATAACATCTAGGTGTTTCAGATACAACAAAATCATTTTATGCAACCACTACAGACAATATATGAACTCTTTTCCTGAAATCACAGGCCATGTGCCGTACCATTCATTTCGCAGGACAAAACTGCCCAGAGTGGAGTGTCACTCACAAAGGCGAACAGGTGGTAACACCAAACAATTATGCTACCATCTACCTAAGGTGGTCGGCGGAATATGTGCTTTCCATCAGTAGCAGACCTCACATACAAATGGGGGAGAACGAACACTGTATCAGGGACACTGCATAACACCCTCAGGGACACATTTAGATGATTGGTTCTATTAACCTGACACACTGACAGTCACAGGGCATATGTGTTCATTCACATTTGTCGAGGTACATGCTGTTTATGACTCATACATGTTGTCATTAGTCATTACGTGTATTCCGCCACCTGTCCACCTAATATCACTAGTTCTGGAAGGGTTTAGTTAGGACTGTGTTAGATTCTGATTCGTAATCACAGACGTTCATGATACTCGGGTACAGGGCACTGATATATTCCCTATGTGTTCCCCCAGTGGTTTACGGACTATCCAGTAGATATGCTCTTCAGGTTTGGGAGGTATGAGCGTCAGCAGTCCCCACATAGGAATATTAATTACTTCCACTGGGCGGGCCTAATACATCTCTGCCAACCAAATCCTGCACACTTATGCCCATTATTGCATACCTATGATTCACCTACCTGACACCCTTCTACAGCACTCATGACAAATACTTACTGTGAGCGCAGCTGGGGTATGAACACACCCCTACACACTGCCCACTCTCCCCATCTCGGGACACATGTCATACGTTTTGTCAACCCATGTGTTATTACACTTGCACAACCTACTGTTCCGTGTAGAACTACATCCTGCTCGCGTAGATTATCACAGATTCGCCTGTATGGTGAATTTTTGGTGTCCCACAAGGGACCCCGTTATCCATGTTTAAAGTGTAGACCTTGCAGATCTCTCCCACTGGTACTTTCCTGCCGGTGGTTTGGAAAGCAGTGGTGTATTTACCTTTATTGCGTGTCTGTATGTCTGACCATCTTAGCTGGGCGAAGTGGGAGGTAAACGTTTGTTTATTGGACCTCCCAGTAACATATGCCCAGTCTGAACATATGTTACCCATAGTTGCTGTAACGCAACCTAGTTATGTACATGTGTATATCTACAATGACTTATATATATATATATATATATATATATATATATATATATATATCTATATATGTATATGATATATATATATATATATATATATATATATATATATATATATATATATATATATATATATATATATATATATATATATATATATATATATATATATATATATATATATATATATATATATATATATATATATATATATATATATATATATATATATTTTTTTTTTTTGTGTATATATATTATATTGTATGTATGCGTGTATATCTATATATATATATATATATATATATATATATATATATATATATATATATATATATATATTGTTTTGTATATGTATAGATATATATATATATATATATATATATATATATATATATATATACATACATATCTATACATATACAAAATATATATATATATATATATATATATATATATATATATATTGGTTTTTGTATATGTATAGATATGTATATATATATATATATATATATATATATATATATATATATATATATATATATATATATATGTATATATATATATATATATATGTATATATATATATATATATATATATATATATATATAAACATCTGTGTGTCTGTTGACCAATACATTTCCCAGACATACACACTTACACATGCGTATTGGGTTTTATCTCTGCTTCAACAGCATACTATTGCCTTAGTCATTATGACACCGACACTTCACTCCGGTTAACTTGCAATCGCTTTTTAGCACGTTATACAGCAGACAGATGTTGCAATTTTTTTCATGTATGGAGTACCAATGATAATTGTGATGTGATACAATGTCATTTGACCTGTTCCTTGTCTGCACAGCCTATTATTCCTGCTACTGTATTTGTTTCTGTGCACATTCATATTATTTATGTCAATAAATGGAGTGCATGTGTTACAGAGAATGTACTTCAACATATTGATGTCTGCATGTGCGTATGCATATATACCTATTATGTACTAGGTGACCTACACGGGCCACTCCATTAGAACCAGCGCAACCAACCCTGGCACTCCTGTATCCATACTCGCATAGCCATAGTTTCTCCACCCCACCCGTGTTGAGTTTTCTTGCTTAACAGCCATTATTTACCTGATATCGCAGCCATGACACACCTTTACACATTGCCCTCTCCAGAGCGTTTGGGGCCCTACACACATTTTGTACTCCCTCGTGCATTCACAGGATCTCCCGCCATTTATATTTGCACATACGTGCCTTTCCTGGTGTTATGGATTATGGCCATTTGCGGGTTACAAGTGTAGATGGTCACAACATGAACTACATTCCGTCTGTGTGTAATGTTGACATAGCAGTTCAACGATATTATGGCCACTGGTATAACCCTGCCTCTGGTGTGAATAGCGGTGCTCTGCTCACTCTTGGGCAGCTTTATCTGACATATGCTGCAAGCACTATATAATACCTTAGTTGCTCTAGATTCCCTTCACAACCCTTGTGTATGCTTTATTCTTTTGGCATTCATTCTTACAATATGTATATATATATATATATATATATATATATATATATATATATATATATATATATATATATATATATATATATATATATAGGTTCATAGGTTCATAGGTTTATACTAGGCTATCTGCCCTAAGGCATTTATAAGCCTAGCCCAAATTATTGTACGCCACCTTATATGAAAAATACTGTGCCCATTAGTTTGTTGTGCCTCTGTCCAGCAGTGACACAGAGATGATTCCTGGGGTAAACCTACGATCTCCCATCCACAGGTCTAGGTTTCTCTTGAACAGAGTCAGCGAGGTGCTCTGCCTCACATGGACCGGGATTTTATTCCACAGCATAGGAGTCTCTGAGTGATAAATCTATCCCTCCAGCACGTCCTATTTATATCCGTGCTAAGGTTTAAGTCGCTTGCTCTAGTGGTTTTGGTGGATTTGGATTTTTGAGGTGGAGCATGTCCATTAATTCGGGTTGGACATGGCCTTGTATGTCAGGCACATGTCACCTCTGAGCAGACGGTATGCGACTGAATAGAGCTGGAGTTTCTTCAATCTGGCAGCATATGACAGATTTTGGAGTCCCTTTATCCTTTTGGTGAGGAACTTTTGGGGTCTCTCCAATTGCTGCAGATGTCGGGTGAGATACATCCCGAATGGGGCATTGTACTCGATCATTGGTCTGATAAGTGAAGAGTACAGGGGAACAATGACCTCACTAGATCTGGATGTGAATACCTTCATGATCAGGTGGGCAATGTAGAAGGTCTTTCTAACCACTTTAGCAATGTGAGTGTCAAAAGAAAGGCCACTGTCAACCTGGGTCCCCAGGTCCCTGATAACCTCTTCTGTGCTTAGTGGATTGCCACCTATATGGTAGCTTGGGGTTACCTTGTTTTTCCCGAAGGGTATGACTATACATTTTTGGCGTTTAACTTCAGGCCATGGCTCTGGCACCAGCTATCTGTTTCCGTGAGTCCCTTCTGAAGGATATCCGTGTCCGATGCACTTTCCACTATGGCGCCCAGTTTGCAGTCGTCTGCAAACTTTGTCAGCCAAAGTCCTCCCATGTTGGCCTGTACTTCTGAGAAGTAGATGCCAAACAATAGGGGCCAAGGACCGAGCCCTGTGGGACACCACTTGTGACCGGCTTGGAGTCTGACACAGCGCCAGCAACTCTAACCCTGTGGGTTCTGTCCTTAAGCCAGTTTGCAACCCATCTTGTGACATATGGGTTTACATTTAAGCTGGTAAGTTTTTCTACAATACCCGAGTGGGGTATTGTGTCGAAAGCCTTGCAAGGTCAAGGTAGGCTGTATGGACTGCCTTTCCTCATCAATGGCCTTGGTGACTGTTTCAAGAAGTCAACCAAGTTCAAAAGGCATGATCTTCCCTTGACAAAGCCAAACTGGGTCGGGTCCAATGTCTGCAAGTCCCCTATATCTTTGTTTATGAGCTCCATTATGATCCTCTCCATAGCTTTGCAGACTAGACTTGTTAAGCTTATGGGGCGGTAATTACCAGGGTCTGTAGAGGCACCGCCTTTGTGGAGTGGGACCACAGTTGCCGTACGCCACTCCTTGGGCACGTATCCTGTGGTAAGGCTGAGATTAAACAGCTGCCTTATGTGCGGGTTTAATTCCTCATTTAGCTCGTGTAGCACACAGCCGGGACACCATCCGGTCCCATTGATGCTGTGTTTTTAGCTTTAGAGAGAGCAGCTTTCACCTGCGCATTTGAGATGTCCGGGAGGCGACACTCGGCTGGGATAGTTATCTCTCCTTTAGGGTTGGGAGGGGGGGAGGTGAAGTTTGCACTGAACCTGTCTGCCAGTATGTTGGCAATGTCTGTGGGTTCAGTGATTTTTGTATCATTTTGGACTAATTCTGAGCATATCTGGGAGTTTCCACCCAGGTTCCTAACATAGCTGAAAAAGGCCTTATGATTGTCCTTTGAATCCATGGCAATTTTTCTCTCAAAATTGGCCTTAGTTGATTTTATGAGTGCTCTTATTTTTTACTAATAATGATCAGGGGTGACTTCCCTTTTATGGATTTTGTTCTATCATGTAATAGCTTTCTCCTCTTATTGTAAAGTTTGTTAATGGCTGGGGTCCACCAGACTGGACGTTTGCCCTTTGTGGAAAGAGTCTTGGTTTTATTTGGGATTGCCTGATCCATGCAGTCCTGGAGGTGTTCATAGAAGGCATTTGTAAGGGCTTCCAGCTTGGGTTGTGGTTTCCTCTGGCTCAGGGGCCTTGAAGGATACCACACCAGTCTTGAGTAGTGTGAAGTTTGCTTTAGCGAAGTTCTTCACTATGGTCTTTTTTGCTTGGGGTGGGGCGGGATGTGGATTTCCAGTGAGATTAGTTTATGATCAGATCTCACCAATGAGGGATATACTTCGGTGTGGAGCATTTTGTCCCCATGTTTGTGACAATGAGATCTAGTATATTTTCTCCTCTCGTGGGAACAGTGACTAGCTGTTCCATGGCATTTGAATTTATGAACTCCAGGAACCGTTGGGCTAGAAAGTTAGGGCTTGAGTAATGTTCCCAGTCTATATTCGGTAGTTGAAGTCACCCAATATGATGGTGTTTGGAGATACATTTATACCCTCCAGTGTCTTCAGGAAGGCTGTGTGGGGTTCCTGAGTTTGAGAGGGTGGCCTGTAGCATGCTACAATTTGTAGAGCAGTTTTGCCTATGGTTAGTTGCACCTGGATGGTTTCCGAAGCTTCGTGCGTTGCCACCAACCTGGAGGTGTGAGTATCCTTTATGAATATGGATACACCCCTCCTTTTGAGGTGAGGGCCGGGATTTGGGCCGGAACGCATGATATGAGGTAAAACCTAATAGTGCCGGGGTGCTCTCTGGAGCCTTGAACCAGGTTTCAGTTACAGCACAGACATCGGTGTTCTCCATACTGAGAAGGGCCTCGAGTGCGTGCATTTTGAGATTTAGACTTCTGGCATTGAGCAGCATTACCCTCAGTTTCTTCCCATTTTTGTTTTCTAGGGTGGTAGGTTTAGAATTTGAGCCTTGCCTAAAAAGGCACTATGGGGTGGCAAGAGCCTTAGCCAATATCCGAATCCCAGGGTGACAGGTGCAAGCCGTCCCTTGCGAGCAGCGTGGCTTGTCAAGCATGTCATCCCAGGCAGACAGACACTGGATCCCCTTTGAATGACACCAGACATTAAGCCAATTGTTAAAGCTGATCATCTTGTCTCTATATTGTGGCATCATTCTTGGTGAAGGAAGGATACTGCTCAGGGTTAGGGTCATACCTGCCTGGGCTACATAATCAGAGAGCTCCTCTATGTCTCTTTTCATGTAGTCCAGGGAGGTGCGTCTCAGGTCGTTCACACCAGCATGGACAATGACTGTGTCATATTTGTACTTGCCATGGAGTGACCAGTGCTTGTGTTATGTGGCGGATTCTAGCGCCCGATAGGCAGCTTACTGTGACCCTCTCCTTGTTCAGCCTGGTGAGTGGGAC
>NC_056728.1:1045319825-1045447325 GCF_019279795.1 Protopterus annectens | reverse complement strand
GCAGGAGACTGAGCAGTCTCGTTAACCACTACTGCACATACAACTTGTGTCCAGATGTCTACAGGACTGGACATCGTGTTGTGATACCAAGTCTGATGTTTACACAGGATACTTATCCCATGAGGAATATCCAAAAATTGAACAAGCAAGCAACCTTTGATTTTTTTGGACTAACAAAAATGTGATAGGGTTTTACATGCAAGGGATACATAGTTTGCAATCCTAACACTGCCTAGCGTGATACTGCCTACTACATATGAGTAGTGGTCACTATGTGTATATATGGCTGCGCCAAGCTAGTATCTCGAGTATGGCTGGATTTGGTGGACGTTCAGGAATGGGTGCAGGTTGTGTGCTGTAGAGGGGATGATGGGTATTCAATTATGCATCCAGGTGTGTTGCATTTGGATGTCTCAGTTCCGTCCAGACCATTCTGTGGGTATGTGCCAGTGATGTTTCTGTACATGTGTATCGCACATTTTAATATTCATATGTTTGTGTGATTGTGTTCTACAGTATGGCCTGTCAGGTTGTACTGTGGATGTGTATGTTTGTTCTTTGTGTTTCTTTCTGATTCACCCACTGCTCCCTCATACACCTCCAGTTCACCTATTGTGCATCCAACACAGTCTCGTCTTTGTGGATTATAACATTGCCCATCCCCCCCCACACACATATTCCACACACTCCATCCATCCCTTCTTTGGTTGATGGCCCATGGCACGGTCAAGGGAACACATTGCATACACTACATCTCAGGTACCTGTATGGTTGTGAGGACTACCCTGGCATTTTTCACCTTCCACATGCTGTACATCACGCACATAGATACACGCGAACACTTATCTTTCATGACATGGTAGGTACACCCGGGTAATACCCGTTCAACTTTGACACATTCTGACAAGAACGGCTTAGACCGCAGATGGGTGGATTTTGACCGAATGCTCTGACCATTGGTAGGGTTGCCACCTTTTCATATGGCCAGGATGGGATATATTCCGGACACAAATCAGATTCTACAGGACAACACATACCCACAGTCAGTACAATGGATAATACTTTTGTTTTATGCCTACGTGTTAGCTTATTGTTGTAGCAGTTTATATGCTCCTTCTCTTTTGTTTACTTGCTTATTCTATTTCTTGTAACATGTGGTATGTTACATATGGAAATAACTATTGTATGTGACTATTACATGCGATGTGGGACATAATTATGTCATACGGTCGCAGGATATTTTACATTTATAATGGTTTTGGTATGGACACAACTGCCCAGCTGCCCAGCTGTGTACTGTCCCTCACAATGTGGGACAGGTGGTAACCCTGACCATTGGGCTAGCCTTAGCTATTGGCGGTGTGCTAACATGATGCATTTCACTTCGACTTGGTGTAACTATCAACACTGCAGTAGAATATGGGCACACGGTTTTAAATGTCATTTGTTCGAGGGATGGAGACCCGATATTTGCTAATGTGCATTTGTGTTTGCTTCTTAATTTTGTGTTCACAAGAACTGTCTTGCATGCTTTGAATATGTTTCAGTATCCACGGACACTGACAGGTGTGATTACTATTGCAGGCAGACTGTAATATTCAGCATTTTAGGCTGCACGTCAACAGCCGACATTTCCATGCCTCTGTGCGGCACTTCGACACGCCCCATGCACTCGAGCTCATTTCCTATGCACGTGGATGTGGCAGCAGCGAGCCTTCATTAATATGCATATGGCGCTACTGCACCATCTGCACGCCGCACGGTCGGTGCAAGCCTAACGCCGGCCTTGCGCCGAGCTTCATGAATCCCGGGGAGTGGTTTGTAACCTAGTGAAAGTGCTTAGTCGTTTGGTATTTCTGTGTTTGTTGGCGTATTAAAAGTGGAAGACCATAGATTTTTTTTCTCTGGTGACTGTTTTTTATTATTTTTATGTTTACAAGTATGCAAGTATGTATAGAATAACATTGACAAGATATATATATATATATATATATATATATATATATATATATGTATAAAACAGTTTTAACTTATACATTTTTAATCATTTTTAGCTAATGTATAAAACTTATATTATATTAATTAAAACTTGCAATTTACAACAATTTAACAATAGTGAACAAATACAACAATTACTTTATATATTTCTTTATTTACAGGTGATTTTTACTTAACATTTTATTGTTTCATTTTTTATGCTGTTCTTGTAATGAGTTTTTAAATTAATTAATTAACTCATTATTGAATTGGATCATGTGATTTACTTATGAATGTTATTTAAGTTGGTATTTGAATGTTAACTGCTACTCTGATGAAGCCCTGTGAGCTACAGGGTGAAAGCGCTTAGTTTCGTTGTTCAGTAAAGTCTGTTAAGTGTTTACCGCTTTTGTACAGGTTTTGGTGGCATTTTTTATTTTTATTTTATTTAGTCAGTTCCTTTGTTGATTTACTTACTCATCAAGGCCATAAAAGTAGTGTTTTTGCAACTATCTGGTTACACTCATACATTTCTGCCTCTACCTCTTCCTTGCTTTCTCCTGTTTTCACTTACCTTACAGTTTCAAGGTTTCCACTTCTCATACTTATTTTTTTTCTTTGCACTCGTCTCTGAGGGTGTTTTTCTTTGCACTCGTCTCTGAGGGGGACCAGCCCATTCCGTTCACCCTTGCTATGGTCGGAATCACTCCGGTCCCCTACCCTATCCCCATTCCTACCCACCCCTGGATCAGCTAGACTTATACAAACACTAACCTTTCCCCCTAACTTCTCCCAATCAGCAATCACCCTCCATCCACCAATCACACCTCAATTAACCAATACACTATTTGTAACACTCCTCCCGCTCCTCACACAGCTTAATACAACTGTCTTTAACCACTCTGGCCCACCACACTATACCAACATCCCTCTGCCCCTACATCTTCTTATCACACCATCAAGCTATTCTATAATTCCAAAACAAAGAATACACATCTTGCTTTTTCTCCCACTCACACTCTATACCCTACTGCTATCTGCATACTATCTAACATCCTGCACTCACATACAAATACAACACGTCCATAGTCCCACACTATATTATGCTAAAAACATCCACGCCTCACTCTCCAACCTTGCCATCTCCTCCCAACTCTACAATCACACACCTATTGCATACTTCCATTACTTCCACTTCAAACATGTAGTTGTCAGCAATACCACTAACCACTTCAGCAAATACCTTCACATACTCTTCAAATTGTCACACAAACATGCATGTATATTATCACAGATTCTCCATTGTGGTGATATACTCGCCAATCCCGTGCCACATACTGCACAACATACCATCATGGCTGCAATTCCACCACTTCCTCACATTAAAACTTCAGACCTTCTCATTCTTAACATGAACCTTATAAGCCTAGTTAACAAAATCAGACTTTCATGCAGTCATTGCACAATACTCACCAGACATTCTTATAGCAAGAGAAACTTGGCTACAAACCCTTATAAGAGATCTAGACATACTCCCACATGGTTATTGCTTTCATATGTTAGACAGGATCAGGAAGAAAGGAGCCGGGGTTGCAATCTTCTACAAAGATAACCTAAGCATGTACTAGTAACAAAGCTCAGAATCAACCCAAAGAAAAATATTACCATAATTGCCACTTACATACCTACCAACAATACTCTCACTGCCATTGAGGAACTCATAGCCTGGACAGCCTCAACCTACACTCACAAAGCCATTATCATAAGAAACTTGAACTCAGACTGGAACACCTGCACTGGTGATAACCCTTCCACCTTCATAAATCTACATGGTTTCTCCCAAACTATCTAATTTTCCACTCGAGTAGATAAACATACCAAAAGGGAATTATCTTAGACTGATCATTTATTAATAATACCACACACAGCTATCTCTCCGGATGCCTTCCAAATAGTTTATGTGACCATTGACCTACCTACTTAAGCCATCATCAGCTCAATCCACCCAGAACCATAGTTTACAAAGTTGTATGAAATACTAAAAACTTCTCCAAGGAAGCATTCTTAGACATGCTGAATAAATGTAACTGGACCACTACATCATTTCCAACTTGACCAGGCTGTAACATACTTCAATGACACATTTCTAGCTATTCTAAATAGCTTAGCAACAACACATACATGTTGTGTTAAAAATAAGAGATTGCCCTGAATATCAAAAGAAACCATTGGACTTCAAAGACTAAGTGACAAAAGCTGGTTTCAATACCAGAAAACAAAAGACAATAAAACTCTGTTAGTATACCAGCAGCTCTGCAATCAAACAGAAAAACAACTCAAACTAGACAAAAAACATATTATACATCTATGCAAAACAAATATGAAAACAATCCCAAAATGTGCTGGCACGCAGTTAACTAGCTCTTCCACCCAGGTAAAGACACAACCCCAGAACCAACCACCAATAACCAAAGTATGAGTATTATCTCACAAATTACCAGATACTTTATAATCTCCTTAGTTACAGGGAGCAATTCCACCACACCAAATCTTCCACTTAGTGTGGAAACTAACAACAACTCTTTTGACCTCAAACCTATCCCAACTATCATCATAAGAATGATGCTGAAAAATCTGAAACTTTCACCCTTAGCAGCTGACAAACTCCTCAATGAGTACCACAGACTTTCAGCTGATGCCATAGTTCTGCCTATCTCCATTCTGGTAAATAGGTCTATAGCAGAACAATATGTCCCAAAATTATGGAAAATGTCCTATATCACCCCTCTACATAAAGAAGGAACATCAACAGAATTAAAGAATTACAGATCCATAGCCATCCTTTCCCCGTGTCAAAATTCTTGAAAAATGTATAAATGGTCAATTAATACAATACCTGCTATCTCACAACCTTATATCTCCCTCCCAACATGGTTTCAGACTGAAACACAGCACTACCACAGCCCTAATTCATTTCTCTAACACCATCAACCAACTCAGAAATTCAAACCAGCAAGTAGCATCAATCTTCCTAGACATGTCAAAAGTGTTTGAGACTATCTCCCATCAGAAACTCCTTAATACTCTTGCCTCATTAAACCTATCAAAGACTTCCCTCTCCTGGTTCCTAAGCTATCTTTCTGATAGACAACAAGCAATACAATGGAAATCCAATCTCTCACCACTTCTGCCTGTTTCAGTCAGAGTCTCCCAAGGATCCATACTAGGGCCCCTTCTTTTCACCATCTTCTCTAATGATCTAGCCTCATCCACAAAACATGCTAAAAAAGATCAGTATGTGGACAATTCAACTTTAATCTGCTCAGCAGATACCTTACCAGACCAGATATTAGCCCAACAAGCTTTTAATGATATTGAAATATATCTAAGTAAATCACAACTAATCCTTAACCCCAAAAAGCCACAGTTAGTTTAATTTCCCAGTAGCAGACAATCACCTACCACTCCCCCTTTCACCATTCTCTCAGCAAACAATACAGTCATCCAACCAGTTGAGCATACAAAGCTCCTAAGCATGGGGATTAACAACAAACTCAGATACGACCAACACATAGCCATCACAACTAAGAAAGCTCAGGTTAAACTTAGCTTACTCTACAGAAGCAAGCTATTCCTCACTGACAATACTAGCCATATCCAGAGTCTTCCTCCTCTCTGCACTCCTTTATACTTTACCCCTCTTTACCAACTTAAAAGAAAAATCAGACTTAACCAAACTGGAAACTTGCTACAACAAAATAGCCCTCTTCGCAGCCAACCTTCCTCACCAAACCCACCATTGTATTGCTCTACATAAATTAAATTGATCAAGCTAACTAACCTTCTCCATCTCTACCAACTTAGATTCACACACCAGATCATCTTCCATCCTGACAATTGCCATTCCCTCAAGGAACTTGTTGTTCCATACTCATGCCCACAAAGTCTAAGATCAGCAGACAGAAACTTGCTCATGTTAAACAAAGCTAACAACACTCGCAGTAAGACCTATTCTCAAATCAAATAGCCAAATTATGGAACTCTCTATCCTACACCCTCCAAAACACACCTGAATCTACCACTTTCAAACAACTACTATTTGAACATCTATCCAAAATCTGGCCTTGCTCCTGCACCAAACCTGACTGACAAGATATCTATAACTCTCTCACCATACTGTCCACTCCTAAGCTCATTTTCTCTCTCTCCTCGGTGTTACTACTGCTCATGAATAAATATATATATATATATATATATATATATATATATATATAAAATATCATTTGTTCATGACTATTATTTAATATGGACACAGTACTAATTTTATTATTTTCGCAGTGATATTTACTAAAATGCTTGTATGATTTTTTTTTTTTTTAACTTGTATCTACTAGAAAACAGTACTGAATACTTCTTTGTATAGACTAACTGGATGATGTTTATTCTGCATCTTACTATATGTATACTACTGTAATATCTAATTATTGCATTTTGCTTATATTTCTGTGGAGCTTTTCTCCCCGAGTCTCCACTGAAAATGTGCTTCTGGCCCAGTCAGACATTCCTGGTAAAGAAATGTAATTAAATAAATAAATAGAAGTCAGATGACCAGAAATGATGTCATTCTGAAAGCTATCTCAGCAGTAATATTTTAGATATTATTTTGAGAAGTCTCTCAGTGAGACAGAGCATTATGCATTCTGTCTTGAACCTGACAACAACAAGAAGAACCACTCACCACGTCTGCCTTCCTCTAAGTAAGCTATTAGGGTATAGTAACTCTCTTAGATACAGTCAGGAATATAGCAAAGCTTAGTTTAGATTTTGTTTTTCTTTATTTGTGTGAGCCTGTACTGCAATGTTATTTTCAATATTTCCTGTGGTTTTGAACTCTGATGTCACTGTGAATATATATATAGTATTGCCTTGTTCTTTTATTACTTATTATTAAATATATTTAAACCTTTCATTGCGGCTGATCTTTGTAGAGATATTTAAGTTTTGAGACTACTTGCATATTTATTTAGTGACACTGTGTGGGCCACTCCTAATAGCCTTGCTCTTGGTCAAACTACCATTTGTATTAGTATTAGTATTACACAGTAAAATTGGCCACCCTTTGTTAAGGGCCATAAGGTAGCTGATAAGGAGTGACTGGTGGCAGTGGTATCTACCTTGTAGTCTGAGCAGAAGGGGGCATAGCTAGTAAACTTGTCCCAATCTTTCCCAGGTGTGTGTGTGTGTGTGTGTGTGTGTGTGTGTGTGTGTGTGTGTGTGTGTGTGTGTGTAAATAAACCCCCAAAGAGTGTATGTGTCAGCTACTTGGGCAGGGACGCGAAGCACTGGTTGAACAGAAAGGGTGCTGGACATATTGGCTTGATTACTCAGCTGAGATCTCAACTCTATAACTGTGCCAGCGGGGAGTCTTATCAGACATCTGGAGGAAGAGGAAGAAACCATCCCCAGACTGACTGTGGTCTCTGTGTGCTCTTAATGGAAATGCACTTGATACAGACAGCTGCATTTGAAAATACTGTGTGTGTGCCTGTTATGCTTCCAGTGAAGTCCCCCCCAGAGGTGCCAGTGGTGAGGTTTGAGACTCCTTGACTACTGGTCCAGGGGTGGGTCATCACAGAACTATACATTTCAAGTGTCCAGATTTTTATACTGTCCAAAATTTTGCCTGATATGTTTGTTCTGTCTGTCAAAAAAATGTGTGTTTTTTGACAAATCACTGAGCAGTGAACTTAGTAAATAATGAGAATGCATTTCAGTTTCAGAATTCATATCCTTCAGGCAATGCACAATAGAAAATCCTGTTATTCCAGCAGCTTTCTAAGTTTATAAAAGGAGCATTTACAATAGGAACCTTTGTCTCTCATTACTTAAGGCTTTGCAACATTTCTTGTGCTAAAAGGATGAGAAGTACATATGGAAGGCAGAGCAAGTACAAGGAAAATTAGGTATGTTTTGCAAAATTAAAAAAAGTATCTGATTTTCCTTGTATTTTTGCCCTGTCTCTCTCATACCTCAAAATTGTCCAGATTTTATAGATTTTGGGTTATTTAGAAAAAAATTCAATTGACCTTTTCTTTTTTCCTTTGCTTGTTTTCAGCAGCACTGATGTACTGTGCAAGCATGGGAATGTAAGTCCTGTATGCATGTGCAGTACATCAACAAACATGAAAGAATAAGGAAACAATGTGGAGAAACACCATGGAGCTGTTATGCAAAGACATTATGTAAGAGAAGTAAGTAATTTCTTTCTTAAATAATGTCATTATTTAATAGCAATAACTGACTTGTGGGTGTGGGCATATTGAGGATTTACCCATAGTTGGCTTTGTTTAATCACTCATGCTTCACCATCATCATCAAACCATGCCAACCATGTGTAAATCCTCAATATACCTACATCCACTCATCAGTTATTGCTTAAATAGAATATCCATCAGTAGGAATAATAATGCTTTGATACATGGAATGGAATCTAGAAACACACAGCATTATGGGATGTTCATGATGTATGAATGTACTGCAGTGCCTGCTTAAATGTCAATAGTATGATGCATTATTGGTTAATGTGCAGATGTTGTGCCAGGGTATTTCAAATCTAATGCATGTAATAAATAAGCAATAATGCCCTGAAGACTGGCATTATAAGGAAAATAATGAACTGCACAGCAGAGTTGCAAGGTTATTGTTTCCCTGATAACACCCACCCTGGAGGGCATTATTGTGCATACATAATGGGCTGCCTTTTAAATGTTTTGCATTTTTTAATAATATATACTGTTTTTGCATTTGTTTGTTATTAGTATACATATTTTTTTCTATTTTTGATATAAAATTACTCCTTTGCCTAAATTTTCAAACTTGCTAAAGCACATGTAATTGCTGTTGGATGAAGTATTTTACATCCAAAATATAAGTTATGTAAGTATTTTATGTTCACACTCATGAGTGGAAACACACCTACACACACATACACACACACAATTTAATTCATTTTTATTTTTAAGCTGCACTTAGCTGGAGGAATCTGTAATGGCAAGTTCTTAAAACTGTTGCTACTAGATTTTTTTCCTTATATTTACTTTTTTTTGTCTGTTTGTTATTTTACACTCACTAAACAACAAACCTACATGTAGCAAGCATAAAAAATGGAGTACATTTTTTTAGTCACTTCTTCATGACATCTTAATATGCTACCATGAAGCATCAGACATTATTTATCTTATTTATCCTTTGTTGATCAAGTTAGTCCCACTTGGCTAGCAGCCTCTTTTCAGAGAGGACTGGAGATGGTATTTAAACTACTACAGGAAATTTGGCCAGGGGATCAGGGAATGTACTTTACTCTTTGGAGCTGCTAGATGGTGCCAGACTGCTGCTACAGCAGCAAGAAAGAGGCCTAAGGTAGCAGCAGCATGGAGGAGGAGACAAAAGCTATGAGGAGTTTGAAGGTGGAAAATGAGAATTTGAGGAAAAAAATGTTCAATGTGGAACTTCAGAATGTCAACTGTGCGGAGGCATTACAAATGAGCAGCGTTTAGCTGTCTCCATGGAGAAGGAAGTAAGCGAGTCTGTGCCTGTTGAAGTGGTGCAGATAAAACTGATATCAGCAGGGTTGCAGATGATGTTCTGCTAAAAATAATCGGGCAGGATGATCCAGATGGCAGTTCTTCTGTTCCATGGGTTAAGAATGGGATGAAGTGCTGAGGATGGGAATGTTTATTATGAACCAGGTGATGTGGAAGCAGAGGATGCGGCAGATAAAATTATGGAACAGTGACAGGAAGTAGAAAAAAAAGGAAAGCACCAATAAAAAGAGAGTGTGTCTGGTTTTATGACAGCAGATAATATGGTAACAAAAAACATATGCAGCAGTAACAGCAGGCAAAAAAGGACAACAACAAACTGTAAGGGAAACTGTTTTTAAAAAGAAAGGAAGATCAATTGTGAAATTTAAGAACAGGAAAGAATATAACAGCCAAATATTTTGTATGAGAAATTTTGGTAATTGTTCTGGGTTTTAAAGCTCAAGAAAGTCAGTAATTTATAAATACCGGGACAGAGACTTTTTGGACATAACCTTTCAAACTGAGAGGTTGATGATGAAATTTCTGGAAAAGTGTAACAGAAAGAACATGTATCCATGCAACAATTGTTTGTTTTCTTGTAGTCACGTAAACATTTAAAAAGTTATTTTGCAGTTTAGAACTGATGAACTGGAAGAAGACAATGTAAAAACATGTGTGTTCTAGATCTGTGTGAAACTGCTTTACTGTGACAATTGGAGATAAGAGAAGCGTATGTAAAGGAGAATGAAGGTCACGAGCTGTTCTGAAACGTGAAAACAAAAGATGGTGAAATACTTGCCAACTGTTATTTTTGTGGCTGGTCATAGAGGGACATTAAGATATGCTGGCCATCCTAAACCATGTTCCTTTTTTGGGGACTTTTCTCATTTATTTAATGATTGTGGTAAGTTACACTGTGACTAGTGTGGAGAGAAAGGACATATAGCAAGAAGGTGTGTGCCTGAATGCAGGTTGTGTAAAAAGGGACACTTTTGGATGGGATTATCAAGAGCAAACAGTAAATAATGAAAAAAGGGGATAGGGAAGAAAACATACATGTGGAAGGATAACAAAAGGATGAAGAGACTGAGAGCTAGGAGAAGAAGAAACTCTCAAAGAAGAAAAAATATGGACAGGAAAATATAGAGAGAGCAGATACAGGAAAAGAGGTGAGAAGAAGGGATTAATACTTATAATTATTTGAAGTTCAAGCCACTGAAAAATTTGATTTTGAGGCTCGAGGATTATTTGTGCATAAACACAGGAACATATTAATTTGGGGAAATGGGGAAAATTAGAAAAAGAAAAATTTTAAATATTTCCCATAGACTTAAAAAGAAGATAAAGCAACAATTTTAGATTACTTTCAGTAAATATGACCAGTATTATTAACACTTTAAGGATAGAGAAATGGTATGCTAAAATCTGATATGGATAAGGATGTTATTCTGTTAGAGTATGTCAAATTCATGACAAGTGAAGAAAGACTGTAATTAGTAAAATTGGGGGGGGTGAACATATAGTAAGGAACTTAGGAAGTAAAAGTTGTTCTGGAGTTGTTGAATAAAAAAAACAGTGAAAATACTAGATTTAACATTATTAAGTATGGGAAGGTTAACTGCTATGGATGTGAGGTGGAGAGAACATGTTTATAGCATTATAACAGTATATGCATATATAGCTAGCAAGGAAAGAGATAATCTATTTTATTAGATATTAGACTATGTTGTGTTTAACATGAACATCATAATTGCAAGGAATTTTTATTGTGATTTAAGGGAAAAATGTAAAATGAAAAGGGATGTAAAAATACAGGATGTTGTAAAATGTGGTAAATTAGCTGTGTGGAACAAAAGTCAATGGACTTATTGAAAGTGAACACGTAGATCTGAAATTAATTATTTTGTGTTATCGTAAGGCCTGGGGGTAGCAGATGGTGATGTTTTGCAGAACATTTAGCAATATGGATGGAGATGATGGAAGAAAGGGGAATATATTAAAAGAGGAAAGAAAATAAAAAGAATAAATAAAAATGGGATGAAATTGAAGAGCGGGAAGTATTGCAGTTATGGAGAGATCATATAACCATGTAGGACTTCTGTAAAACTGGAATGAACAGTAGATTAAATTTAAAAAGAAGTATAAAAAGTTCAATGGCAGGATAATGTAAGAAAGAAAGAAAAATAGAAGCATGGAAAAATAAATAGAAATGTATCAGAGAATTTAGAGAATAATTCAAGAAGAGAGTATTATGATATGTAATATATAAAAGAAATCATGAAAAAATAAGGCATTGCTATTTACACAGTGATATTTACAATGGCGAAGGAAGGAGGTATCTGCATATTTGGGAAAAAATAAGGCATTTCTATTTACACAGTGATATTTACAATGGAGAAGGAAGGAGGTATCTGCATATCTGGGTAAAATAGTAAAGAAAGATATTAGTATAATGATGGAAATGAAATATGTAAAAAGAGAGATAAAAAGAACACAAGTAAATTTTGACTATTGCAGTACAGCTTGTGGAAAACACATATAAGAGTAAAATAGTAAAATAAGAGAGAATGGAGAGTAAAAAAGTATCCAATACAAGTTAAAGATGAATTTGCAAAAGAAATTACTATTATCAAATTGAATGAAGTACTTTAGAAAGTAAATGTTGATTCAGCATCAGGCCCAGATGGTATAGGGTATAGAATGCACAAGAAATAATGGGTTAACAAAGACAGTGTTTTGTAAATGTACTGAATCAATGGTTGAAGTTAGGGTTTGCTTATGAAGAGTTATGTTATGGGATATTGAAGTATATATGGAAGAAAGATGAGAAGAATGAAATAAAAAATTGTAGGCCCATCACTCTAGATAACACAGATAAAAATGTATGAGAATAATACAGAGGAGAATGGAAGGTTGGGGATAATATGGAAGATAGTTTACATGGTATAAAAGAGAATGGATGGTATTGGTTATGGTAGGTGATATTAGTAAGGCATTTGATACAGTAGAACAGGATCCTACTGTGGGATGTTATGAAGAATTATGACAGCATATGAGAATAACAGAGTGAGAGTGTTAGTCAATGGGTGGCTGAAATATGCAAGAAGTGTCGTATAAGACAAGGATGTCCAATGAGCGGAATATTGTTTGCATTGGTAAAGAATGTGATAGTGAGTGAAACAGTATATAAAAAGAAAGATACTAGATACATGATGTAAAAGGATATGGTAACTCCAGTAGTTTTAACATTCACAGACAATGTAGTTGTGGTTGATAAGAACAAAATATTAATGAGGGAAGTATTGGTTTGTCTGAATAGATATTTAAAGGAACTGGGAATGACCCTGAATAAAGATAATAGTAAGACCTTATATAATATGATGACAACTGGATGTGTGCATTTTTCAATGAATAAAGTGTCTTTGCTAGAGATAAAATTTGCAAAAAAAAAATGATGTAGTTATGATGCAATGGGATAGTTTGATAACAGAAATGAAAGAACTATGCTTTCTGTAGAGGATGTATAGACAAGCATTGAAGAAAAAAGGTTTATCTGGTGAACTTGAGATTAATGGGAAAAAAGAATAAATGATCCCAGAAAAATATGAAATGGAATTGTGCAATTTGTGTTTTGTCTTATATGGTGTTCAAGATTAGGATTTTCAAAAGGCAGATCATGTCTCCTAAACCTGATTGACTTCTTTGAAGCAGTCACCAAAGCCATAGATGAGGGTAAAATGATTCACACAGCTTATCCAGATCTCGCCAAGGCTTTCAACACCATCCCCCACTCTGGAATTACAGATAAGCTCACTAAACTAGGTATAAATCCCTATGTCACATGATGGGTTGCCAACTGGCTCATGGACAGAACCCACACTGTGAAAGTAGCAGATTCCAAATCCGACATCAGACCAGTGACAAGTGGAGTACCACAGGGTTCAGTCCTGGGTTCTCTCCTGTTTGGTATCTACTTCTCTGAAGTGCAGGCCAACACAGAAGGTCTTTGGCTAACAAAGTTTGCAGATGACTGCAAACTAGGAGAGATAATCGAAACTCCTAACGATGTGGACAAACTACAAAAGGGCCTCACTGAGACAGATACCTGGTGTCAAAGCCATGGCCTGAAGCTCAATGCCAAAAAGTGCATTGTCATCCCCTTTGGTAAAATCTCTGTACCCATGAACTGCCACATAGCTGGTAGTCTACTTAATGCCGAAAATCTGATAAGAGACCTTAGGACACAGGTGGACAGTAGTCTCACCTTTGATAATCACATCGCCACAGTGGTCAGGAAATCATTCTATGTGGCTCATCTCATCACAAAAGGATTCTCATCCAGAAAAAAAGAGGTTGTTGTTCCCCTCTACTCATCACTCATTAGACCCATTATAGAGTGCAACGCCCCTTTTGGTATGTACCTCACAAGACATCTACAACAACTGGAAAGACCACAGAAATACCTCACAAAGAGGATTACTGGACTCAAACAGATGCCCTATGCAGACCGTCTCAAAAAACTACAACTTTACTCAATCACATATCGCCTACTCAGGGGCGATCTCTGCCTAACATACAAAGCTATGTCAAGCCCAGAGCTGTTGGACATGCTCCACTTAAAGAAATCCCAATCCTTCTGAGCTACATGCTCTAGGGACCTAAACCTTGTCACCACAATAAACAGAACATGCTGGAGGGATAGATTCCTGCCCCAGAGACTTCCCATACTCTGGAACAGACTACCTATCTATGTCAAACAGAGCTCCTAATTAGCACTCTTCAAGAAAAATCTTGATGATTGGATAGGAAATGGGAAATTCACCCTGGGGGATCACTTCTGTGGCTCTGCTCGACAGGGGCACAGGAAAATAATTTTCTTGAATGGCGAAAGCCAAGGTATATTTTTTGGTTAGGCTTGTATGGGCCCTAAGTCCGATAGCCTAGTACCTATCTATGATCCTATGAACCTATAAGATTAAACCTGATGAAAAGAGGTGCGCTGTATATAAGTGAAAGTAAAGGGGGAGTGGGGTTCTAAATCCAGTTGTTTATTCTGCTTCTTTAAACTTGTATAGACTATTAAAGCAGGTAAAGTAAGAGAATTGTCAGAATGCTTAAATATAACATTTCTGGGAGATGAGAATAAGAAAAAGAGAAACAATAATATGCAAATGAAGAAATTAAAAATTATCAGGCAAAATGAATAACATGGAAAATAAAAATGTATGATATAGAGAAGGATAAAAGGATGTGGTATAATCATGTGATGAAACAATATTTTGTAAGTCCATGGGAAACTTTACCTGAATAAGTGATTAAACTCATTAAAGTAAGGAAAAGTGGTGTACCAAGAGAGTAAAGTGTCAGGATTTCCTGTGGAGAATGGTAATGAATAAGTTACCATTAAGGGAGAATATGCCATATAAAATAAAAGTTGAAAGAGTGTGGGCCGGATTCACGATGGCTTGCACGGAGTCTAAGAGTAGAGTAAGACTCCATGTAGCCATCATGTCCGATGAGCGATCCAGGAACAGCCTGTAGGGGCATGTAAGAGAGCTCCTAAAACGGCTATTACACGGACAGGGCTGGGATGTGCAAATCACCTGAATTGCAGGTGAAAGGCATGCAAATGAGGTAGATTTGCGATTCAGGAAACCCGAACCTGTCTGAGTAAGAGCAGTGTTATTTGCAGAAATGTACTCAGTTGACAACTGAGTACCGTTCTGCAAATAGAAAAACGGAGCCGTGACAGCTCCAAATGAAGGTTGCATCCAGTGCAGGAAGCATGCCAATGGTGAAATATACGGCCATTGGAAATGCTCCCTGGTGCAAAATTAAAATAAAAATATATTTTTTTTCGCCAATTTCCGATGTTTAAGCGTAGTGCAGTGCCGCACAAACAGGCTGTGCTCTAAAAACCAGAATACTACAAATTAAAACCCACAAATGTGAATTTTATTAAAAGTGGTAATGTACAATGCAAGGGAATGGCAGGCTGAAGACAAGATGGCCACCGAGTAGAGGTTGCTAAGGGGGGAAGCTCAGTCTAAGACATGTAACCAAGCATTAGTAGGCAATCCTATGTAAATGAGTGTTAGGATAGTGAATCGCTAGTTTACATAGCAAATGAGCACAGTCAGTGGAGTGTAGGAGTAGGATATGGGAAGTAACAGAGTAGAAGATAGGTGACATCACGAGGGGGGTATGTATGAAAGTAGTGAAGCTCATTGGAGCAGAGTGGCATGTGTCCACTGTCATTTAGACATCATGGAAAGAGGTGTGTCAACAGGTAGGCTAGGGAAAGCCAAGAAATGGAAGGTGTATACCATGGACAACACCAAAGTTTCTTGCCGAGCGTGCATGTGCGCGTGTGCACGTCTGTAAACCCGAGTAAGACAGAGTGTGCATGTGTAAGCGTGAGTGTGCGCGTTTAAGCTGGAGTAAGCTTGTAGAAGGCTGTTTAAAGAGTTGTAAGCACGTTTGAGCTGGTTTGCACGCGTTTTAACCCAAATAAGCAAGTTTTAGTCCATGTAAGCATGCGTGCATGCGTGTTAGCTGCTGTGCACATGTTTGCACTTGTGTGTGTGGTGCTCCCCCCCTGAGGAAACAGAAAGGAAAATCAAAGCACAACAAATAGTAGGAAGCTACCAGGGAGTACTAGCAGAGCTAGCAGGTGAAAACAATCAGAATCAGGCAATTACACAGGTAGTACACTAGCCCAGCCCAGCCTAGCACTTAAAACTCTGCAAACAACAGTCCATTATGTTTCACACAAGAGACACTGCAGTAAGCTAATAGAAGTGAAAACTGAAAAAGCTTTACTGAGACAAAGAAATGTTACGGGCTGCCATTGCTGTTATAAGGTGACATATGCAATATGCTGAGGGTGGTGACAATGGAAATGCTGCTGGACAACCCACAGTGAGGAGATGGAGAAGAGTGTACAGGCCCAGGGTAACCTACTAGGGGCTACATGAGCTGGAGATAGTGGAGCGCTATAGAGTGGACAGAGACCTCCTGCAGCAAATTGTTGAGCTGTGCAGGGCATGCCTCACACACAGAACCAACAGAGGGGAACCCATCCCAGTGGAAACCAAGGTATGTGTTGGCCTAAGAATATTAGCAACAGGTACCTTCCAGAGACCAACTGGTGATATGATGGGGATATCACAGGCATCAGCATCCAGGGTACTACACCAGTTCCTGGATGCCATGTCAGCACATGTCGGTGATCATGTATATTTCCCCAATTCCCGTGAGGTATTGGCCAGCAATATACGTCTCTTCCAGCAAATAGCGGAATACCCTGAGGTAGTGGGTGCAATAGACTGCATGCACATATGCATCAAAGCACCAGCCGGCGAGCGGGGTAGGGTCTACTTCAACCGCAAGGGCTTCCCATCCATTAACTGCCAGGTCATGTGTGATTCCCAGGGCATAATACTGAATGTGTGTGCAGGCTGCCCTGGAAGCTACCATGATTCCCATATCTGGCATCTGACACAGCTGTACCAGACATTTGCCAACGGGGACATCCCACATGGTCACCTAGTGGGGGATGCTGGCTATGCACTGGAGCCGTGGCTGATGACACCCATCAGAAATGCACACACAGCTGAACAGGAACACCATCATGAGGCACACGCACAAACACGTAATGTAATAGAGCGTGTGTTTGGGCTGCTCAAGTCATGGTTCCGGTGCCTGGACACATCTGGTGGAGCCTTGCAGTACTCACCAACTACATGTACCCAAACTGTCATGGTATGTGCTATGCTACATAATATGATCCTGCGAAAACAGCTGCAGCAGGACCAGCATAGGCCTGGGCCAAACAGCCCCCACCATTGCCAAGGCCATCACAGGCAGAGCGTGACTCGAAGGAGGAACAACCTGAGCCTGCCCCAGTAGGCAGAAGGAGGCGTGCCCAGTATGCTTTGGCCTTGGCAAAGAGGCAACACATAGCACATACACTGGCTCAGTAGGAACTCTGGAAATGATACCCCTCTCCGACTCACACATAAAGTAAAAGGGATGCCTAAGTTGACACTACCTGCTTCCAAACATGTGCAGGGAGTGTAGTATGTGCATCCGACATAGGCAGCCCTGCAGCACCACCTAAGGCATGAATGCCGTGTGTTAAGCAATATAAAGCAGTGCTAAACAGCAATTACCACCATGTAGTATATGCAAACAAAATTGCACACACCAACTAGCACAACTGTGGTCAATGTTCAGTAATACTGGGCAACGTCCAGCAATGTTGGTGAATATTGAGCAATGTTGGACAAGCCTGATCTAAGTAGGGCATAGTTGAACAAAAGCCAATATGCTCATATTTGCTTAACAGGCCCTTAAGCAGTGTGGTCTGTTCAGTATGAAAATATAAAGCAGTGATGGGCCTCAAACCCAGAATACTGTGCACTATAGTCAAAGTACTGAGCCACTAAACCATGACAGTATTGCGGTGGTCCACCTGTATGATGAAATGTTGATAAGTCTATACAAAGTATTCCATGGAAACCCTGCAGGCACAGCATAATCCTTGTTGAGTTATGACACAAAGGTGAGTCCTGCAGTGAGAACAGAACCTGACTTCCAACACACACAGTATAAATGTTAATATTGGTCATGTTCGCACACATCAGCAAATGTAGTGGACCTCAGATAGCAACATACTGAATGGTCACACTGAGCATGCTCACACACTTGAATAAATTAGACAAATGTCAGGCAACAAAACATGTAATGTCAGAACTGGGCATGCTCACACACTTAGGCCATATCTGAGTACAGCAGTGGGACACACATATCTGGCAGTTGCATGTGTTAACCCAGGAACCTGTCACTATACAGCAATCCGCCATGTGCACACAGTTATATGACAACAGACACATCTATAATATAGTGGAACCCTGTCATAATCAAATATGTTCTGCAGATACTGAAGTTCTTCATGGAAACTGGTAAAGCAAAGATGATAAAGACCTGCAAACAGTATCAGCAATAAACATTGTGCATCTTGAACATTAGCATAGGTTCAGAGGTCGATACTAGGCTATCTGCCCTAGGGCATGTACAAGCCTAGCCAGAGTGTGTTTGGCATTTGCAACCCTGTCAGATTACTACACTGTGTGTGTGTGAATAGTAGGTCACACAAGATAGCCCATGTATGTTTATGCTAGTGTGCCTCTGTCTAGCAGGGACACAGAAGATATCCCAGGGGTAAATATACAATCACCCATACAGTCATCAAGATGTCTCCAGTAGGTGGTCAGTGGGTGGCTCTGCCTATGTGAAACTGGGATTACATTCTGTAGTGAGTGGAGCCTCTGGGATAAGAATCTGTCCCTCCAGAATGTCCTATTAACATCTGTGCTGAGGTATACATCCCTGCAGTGTGTAGCTCCAATGGAGTTGGATATCCTGAGGTGGAGCATGTCCAGTAATTCTGGTTTGGGTATAGCTGTAAACAACAGGCACACATCATATCTGAGTAGGTGGTAAGTGACTGAGTAGAGCTGGAGTTACTGCATCTGAACTATGCAGGGCATCTGTGTGAGTCCCTAGATCTGCTTGGTGAGGACCGTCCATGGCCAGTAGAGTTGCTGCAGGTGTCAGGTAAGGTACACCCCAAATGTGGCATTGTAACCAAACATGGATGTGATGAGTATAGGGACACAATGACCTCACTCGATCTAGATGTGAAACCATATGGGATAAGGTGGCACACATAGAAGGTGTGTCCAACCACTTTGGCAACGTGAATGTTAAAGGTGACAGTACGAACAAGTGATGTCCCCAAACCCCTAACAACTCCTACCATATGTAATGGAGTACTACCTATGTGGTAATGTGTGGGCATGTTGTTACTCCCAAAGGGGATGACTATGCAACTAATGGCATTTAGCTGTAGGCCATGGCTCAGGCACCAGTCATCCATCTCTTTGAGACCCTGATTGAGTATGCATGTGGCAGCTGGAGAGTTGATCATGGCACCCAGTGTGCAGTCAAGTGCAAACATGTTCAGCCATATTCCCCCTGTGATAGCCTGTACGTAAGACAAATATATACTGAACAAGAGAAATCCCAGGACCAAGCTGTGTGGGATGCCATGTGTAACTGGTGTATAGTCAGACATGGCACCTACAATCTTGACCATGTGGGTGCTATCCCTGATCTAGGTATCAATCCATTGTGTGAGATATGTGTCCCAATTGACGCTGGTGAGCCTATGCATAATGGCCCAGTGGGTTATTGTGTTGAATGGTTTTGCAAGGTTCAGGTAGGCTGTGTGGATAGCTGTTCCTATGTCAATGGACCTGTTAGCCATTTAAAGAATACCTACAGGTTCAAGAGGCAAGATCTGCCCACAACAATGCTGAAATGAGTAGGACACAGTGTCTGTAGGTTCCCGATGTCTACGTTTAGGAGTCCTATGACAATATGCTCCATAGCTTTGCAGAACAGGCTACATAGGCTTATAGGGCAATATTGTCTGTGGTCCATTGTAGCACCAACTCTGTGGAGCGGGACCACTGTTGCAGTACGCCATTCCTTGGGTACATATCCTGTGGTAACTCCGATATTGAACAGTGATGTAATGTGAGGGTTGCGTTTGTCATGATGCTCATGTATGATGCAGGCTGGGACACCATCTGGTCACATTGATACTGTGATGTATGCTGTGGGGAGGGCAGCCCTCACCTGTTACTGCATGATGTCAGGGAGGTTATACTCTGTTGGGATGGATAGTTGCTCCTTAGGGGGGATGGGTGGGAGACATCTGCACTGAACTTGTTTCCCAGGATGTAGGCAATGCCAGTGGGTTCAGGGTAGGTTTAGTCAGTATGCAGTAATGCACAGCATATCAGTGAGTGTCCACCCAGGATCCTGACATAACTGAAGAAGGCCATGTGATAGTCCTACGTGTCAGGTGCAATTGCCTGGTAGAAGCGACCCTTAGAAAAGTCCATGAGTGATTGTAGCTGTCTGCTAGTACAGATCACAGATGCCTTCCCAGTCTGGTATTGTGTTCTATCATGTAGTAGCATCCTCCTGACATTGTACAGCTTATTAATGGCTGGGGTCTACCAGATAGGTCCCCTGCCATTGTAGTAGTGGGTCTTGTTGTTATTTGGGATAGCACAATCCATGCAATCCACTAGGTATCCATAGAATGTGTATGTAAAGGATGCAGCAGTATGAGCCGTATATGCCACTGTCTCAGGATCTCTGAAGGATGCCACCTTGCTTCGGTGAAATGAGATGTTGGCTCATGAGAAGTTCACCAAGATTACCCAGGATGGGTATGTGGAGGGTATATGTATGTCCTGTGAGATACATGTATGTTCTGACCTTACCAATGAGGGGTATATCACTGGTGTGGAACATAGAGTCCCCATGTTGGTGATGAGCAGGCCCAATATGTATTCCCCCTTGTGGCTGTGCTGACTGGTTGTGCCAAAGCATATGAGTCCACAAATTGTAGTGACTGTTGGGTGAGGTGGTCGGGGCTTGAGTAGTATCCCCAGTCAATATGTGTATATATGAAGTCACACAATATAATGGTGTCTGTGGAGACCTTCATATTCTCCATAGTTCCCATAAAAGCCAAGTGTGGTTCCTGAGTTTGGGAGTGTGTTCTGTAGCAGGCAACAAACTGAAAGGCAGTATTGCACAATGGTAGTTGTATATGTATGGTTTGTGATGCTTTGTGCAGTGCTACTAACCTGGAGGTGTGTGTATCTGTGATGTATATGGATACTCCCCCTAGTTGTGTTGTCTGTTACAAGTCTTGCTGTCAGACAGCATGGTATGAAACATAACCTGGTAGTGCTGGTGTGCATAAGCGAGCCTGAACCAGGTGTCTGTCAGTGCACAGATATTGCTCTTCTCCATACTGAGGAGAGTCCTGAGTGGCCACAATATGAAGTTAACACAACTGTTGTTGATCAGCATTACCCTTAGTTTCATTTAACCTGTAATGTCTATGGAGGTGGGTTTGTCTTCTGAGCCTTGCTTAAAAAAGGCACTCTGGTGGTAGCAAGAGCCTTAGCCAGCATACCAAAGTCCAAGGGTGACAGGTGCAAGCTGTCCATAGTGAAGCT
Source organism: Protopterus annectens (assembly GCF_019279795.1). Lineage (NCBI taxonomy): Eukaryota > Metazoa > Chordata > Ceratodontiformes > Protopteridae > Protopterus > Protopterus annectens. The sequence continues at coordinate 1,045,425,655 of NC_056728.1, read as the reverse complement.
ACGTGGCATGCTGAGGATGTCACCATACGCTGACAGACACTGTATCCCCTATGAATGAAACAAATTTGTTAGCCAACTGTTAAATGTGATATGTGTGTCCATATACTGTAACATCATAATTGGTGGGTGTAAGATGCTAGACAAGGTCAGGGTCATACTGGCCTGGGCTACATGATCAGTGTGTACCTTCATGTATCATGTTATGTGGTCCAGGGAGTAACGTCTGAGGTTACACACACCAGCATGGGCAATGATGGTGCCAGTCTTGTACATGCTTTGGAGTGACCTGACTGCCTGTATTATGTGGCAGATCCTGGCACACAAAAGACAGCCCAAAGTGACTATTCCCTTGTCAGGGCTGGTGAGTGGTACGTCAGTGTGTCTGAACATAAGTGTCACCTATTACAAGTGTATTAGGTGTGTTGTTTAGCCCAAATTGCAGTGACTGTGTGGCACATTGACATTGTGAACTTAGTGATATGTGTGTATTGTAGTGGGGTAGCAGGTGTGTGTGTGTCTCTGCTTTGGAGGTCTCTGCTGCTTAGGTAGAGTACATTTACAGCATCCGAGTATGTCAATGTGTGCTAATGTGATTTGAGTGCTGTTGCTAGAAGATATGTGAGACTGATATGTGGTGTGTGTGGTTACCTTCACCACCTGATAGACTGTGCCAGTCATGGGTCGAGAGAGTTCAGCTCCCTGTATGTCTATATAGGTGCATCTCACACATATATCTGAGTTTGTCGGGAGGAGGAGAGGGTTGTCTGTGTACATGAGGCAGATGTGACATTGTGTCAATATCACAATATCCACCAGCTGGACTGAAGAGTACACACAAAACCGACCCCTGGACATGCCAGGATATTATCATGACATACTCTGTAGCCTAATCACAAAGGATCAGTAGGGTGTTAAGCATGTAAAAGAGTATAACAGGGATTAGTGCTCATGTTCGTTAGTGTTTTATAAAGAGGAGCTGAGAAGGAGTCCAGACTGAATCATGACACCTCCTTCAGCTATGTCATAAATATCAATGTACACACATATATGTCCTGAGTAAGGGCCAACTGTACCTCAGTGTCAATGCCGACATCATGACAGACAGGCCCATATGTACATATCCATCCACCACTGACAATAGTCCACATCATCATACCAGAAGATATCACATGTAGAATGGATGAGCAGCTACCCCCACTGCCAAAAGCATGGCAGCAGGTGGAATACATTGATTCCCAATATGTGTCATGCACAAACTACAGAACAAACAGATCATGCACCTGAACAGTCAGCTGAGCCGCACCCCCTACACAGGATGTGGAACCATTGAATGTGTCACAGCTACATATGGCACTCCCCACAAGTGTTGGGGCACAACACACCATGGGAAGTCAAGTCCAGTACGCCAATGAGGTCTGATCTGCAAGGTCATGGAGTCCATCATGGTTGCAGTCATAAACAGAGCTATTGGAAGCTGACACACACACAACCCTACCAACTGTGGTATGTTCATGTGCGGATCATGGTTCCCAAACATGCTAGACTGTTTGCAAGGCAGCCACCCAGGACATACATCAATGAACACATCTACACATGTGTCACATAGACTTTGAATAGCCCTTTATCAACATCCCAGACACATGTAGTATCCACAAAACCAAGAAGCTGTGCATAAATATGTGTTGACATATGATGGAATGTCAATTTGTCCACATATAGATCACACAAGGTAAGGATACTGAGGTCATGTTCATGCTTTTGACACCTGCTGACCCACATGGACCAGTCCTGGAATGGCATAAAACAAAGTGCACGCACATCACCATGTCCAGTCTGATGATGTCACTATCCTATAAATACAGCAGGAGAAGGGAAACCAGCCAGTAAAGCAAATAGCTGTATGTGTGCAGTTTCCTTTGAGAGCTGTTCCCTTTTTGGAGACTGGGAAAACTCAGTAAAGGAGGTACATTCCTCTTTGGAAAGTCTGATAATGTCACCATCCTACAAATACTGCAGGAGAAGCAACACCAGTCAATAACGCAAGTAGCGTGTCATACTAGTGCGTTTCTTTCTAGTGTCATAACAAAGTTCAGTAGGAGTTTGAATCCTGCAAACAGTGAGTGTGTGTGTATGTGTGCAACTGTCTTTGAAAGGAGTGCCCTTTTTTTTTGGGGGGGGGGTGTATGTGTGCAGTTTCCTTTGAGAGGTGTTCCCTTTTTGGAGACTGGGAAAACTCAGTAAAGGATGTACATTCCTTTTTGGAAAGTCTGATGATGGGACCATCCTACAAATACTGCTGGAGAAGAGAAACCAGCCAGTAAAGCAAATAGCGCACCGTGTCAGTGCATCTTTCTCTAGTATCATGACGTAGTTAGGTAGGGGTTTGAATCTTTCAAACAGTGAGTGTATGTGTGCAATTGTCTTTGAAAGGAGTGCCCTTTTTTGAGACTGTGAAAACACACTAAAAGAGGTATATTCCTCTTTGGAAAGTTTGATGATGTCACCATCCTACAAATACAGCAGGAGAAGAGAAACTAGCCAGTAAAGCAAATAGCTCGCCATGTTAATGCGTCACTCTCTAGTGCTATAACATAGTTAGATAAGGATTTGTATCCTATAAACCGTGTGTGGGGGGGGGGTTGTGTACATGTGTGCAGTTTCCTTTGAGAGGTGTTCCCTTTTTGGAGACTGGGAAAACTCAGTAAAGGAGGTACATTCCTCTTTGGAAAGTCTGATGATGTCACCATCCTACAAATACTGCAGGAGAAAAGAAACCAGCCAGTAAAGCAAATAGCACGCTGTGTTAGTACATCTTTCTCTAATATCATAACACAGTTAGGTAGGGATTTGAATCCTGCAAGCAGTGTGTGTATGTGTGCAATTGTCTTTGAAAAGAGTGCCCTTTTTGGGGGGGGCTGTATGTGTGCAGTTTCCTTTGAGAGGTGTTCCCTTTTTGGAGACTGGGACAACTCAGTAAAGGAGGTACGTTCCTCTTTGGAAAGTCTGATGATGTCACCATCCTACAAATACTGCAGGAGAAACAAAACCAGCCAGTAAAGCAAATAGTGTGCTGAGTTAGTGTGTCTCTCTCTATGTATCATAACATAGTTAGGTAGGGGCTTGAATCTCTCAACCAGTGAGTGTGTATGTGTGCAATTGTCTTTGAAAAGAGTGCCCTTTTTGGAGACTGTGAAAACACACTAAAAGAGGTACATTCCTCTTTGGAAAGTTTGATGATGTCACCATCCTACAAATACAGCAGGAGAAGAAAAACCAACCCGTAAAGCAAATAGCATGCTGTGTTAATGCGTCACTCTCTAGCGTTATACCATAGTTAAGTAAGGGTTTGAATCCTACAAACAGTGTGTGTGTGTGTGTGTGTGTGTGTGTGTGTGTGTGGAGGAGGTTGTATATATGCAGTTTCCTTTGAAAGGTGTTCCCTTTTTGGAGACTGGGAAAACTCAGTAAAGGAGGTACCTTCCTCTTTGGAAAGTCTGATGATGTCACAATCCTACAAATACTGTAGGAGAAAAACAGCGCGCCAATAAAGCAAATAGCATGCTGTATTAGTGCGTTTTTTCTCTAATATCATAACATAGTGAGGTAGAGGTTTGAATCCTGCAAACAATGAGTGCTTGTATGTATGCAATTGTCTTTGAAAGGAGTGCCTTTTTGGAGACTGAAAACACACTAAAAGAGGTACATTCCTCTTTGGAAAGTTTGATGATGTCACCATCCTACAAATACAGCAGGAGAAGGTGAAACAACCAATAAAGCAAATAACGCACTGTGTTAACATGTCACTCTCTCGTGCTATCACATAGTTAGGTAAAGATTTGTATCCTGCAAACAGTGTGTGTGTAGGGGGTGTTGTGTGTATGTGTGCAATTGTCTTTGAAAGGAGTGTCCTTTTTGGAGACTGTGAAAACACACTAAAAGAGGTACATTACTCTTTGGAAAGTCTGATGATGTCACCATCCTACAAATACTGCAGGAGAAGGGGAACCAGCCAGTAAAGCAAACAGCTCACCATGTTTGTGTGTCTTTCTCTAGTATCATAACATAGTTAAGTAGGGGTTTGAATCCTGCAAACAATGAGTGTATGTACGCAATTGTATTTGAAAAGGGTCCCCTTTTTGGAGGCTGTGAAAACACACTGAAAGAGGTACATTCCTCTTTGGAAAGTCTGATGATGTCACCATCCTACAAATACAGCAGGAGAAATGAAACCAGCCAGTAAAGCAAGTAGCGCGCCCTGTTAATGCATCACTATCGAATATCATAACACAGTTAAATAGGGGTTTGAATCCTACAAACAGTGTGTGTGTGTGGGGGGGGGGTGTATGTGTGCAATTGTCTTTGAAAGGAGTGTCCTTTTGGGAGACTGTGAAAACACACTAAAAGAGGTACATTACTGTTTGGAAAGTCTGATGATGTCACCATCCTACAAATACTGCAGGAGAAGTAAAACCAGCCAGTAAAGCAAATAGCGTGTTGTGTTAGTGCGTCTCTCTCTAATATCATAACGTAGTCAGGTAGGGGTTGGAATCCTGCAAACAGTGAGTGTGTGTGTGTGCAATTGTCTTTGAAAGAAGTGCCATTTTTGGAGACTGTGAAAACACACTGAAAGAGGTACATTCCTCTTTGGAAAGTCTGATGATGTCACCATCCTACAAATACAGCAGGAGAAGGGAAACCAATCAGTAAAGCAAATAGTGTGCCTTGTTAATGTGTCTTGCCCTAGTATCATAACATAGTTAGGTAGGGGTTTGAATCTTACAAATGCTGACTGTGTGTGTGGCACTGTTGGTCAACACGGTGTGGGTTTTGCTTTTACTATGGTATGACATAGTATGATGACAACAGTAAGGGCATTGCAGAAATCAGGTATCTGTGTGGCAAATATATATGTGTACATGTCTCCTCAATCAGTACATAGGTGTGGCCAAGGTCATCTGTGGCACACACACCCATGACAGTTACTTAAGAGTAGTGTGAGTGAGAGTATATGCCTGGGGTATATGTCAGACATGTCATACACAACAAAGTCTGCCAACAATGGACAGTCTTTATAGGTGTATGACTGCCTTGTGGATATGCCATCAGGCCTCAAATGTCTGTGATACACCTTGGAACTTCACAATACCTATGGATATGTGGATACCAAGGGACACATGACATAACATGGGTCTGTATGTACACAATGGTACCCAACATACATGTTGAGGGCTACCACCGGTGTGGTACTGATGGGATAGTATGTATAGTACATGAGGATGACTATGCTTTAGTCGACTTACTGCTATACAGCATGTATCACACAACAGGTATCTGTCTGTATGATACCTTTGTATAGGATATTCGTCCCATCCAGGGAATGCATTGCAGGCCATTCCATGCATTCCCAGATTTGGATGGACACATCCCTAGTGTGTCTGCATGTACCTAAGGGGGCTATATGACACACAGGTGTGGTCACAGTAATGGGTGGCGGTCATCACCACTGGTTAGTGTTATAGTGTAGCACCGGAAGGATCCAATTGATACTGGGTTCCCTACTACTGTGTGTCATTTGTCAGGACATCATCCAATGATTGCTTATAGTAATGCTGTTGAGGTATACTACCAGACTGCAAATCATTGACTGATATTAATGGTATCACCCACAGCATAGTGTCAATCCATGTCATACACATGTCTACCCATGTTAGTACATAACTGTAGTAGAATGCATACTGGCCACTGAAAGATGCAATGGGATGTTAATAATGTGTACGACAGGGTATGCCACACGTCCCATGTGTCCACTATGCACATATATCCAGACAGTGCGCAGCCATGTTCACAGATGTACACTTGTTAATCTGTACTGCACACATCACACACATACTATCCAGTCGCTAACACATGCTGGCAACACATCACACATCAGCCAAGTGGCACATGGGTGGATAATACATACTCAGACCTAACAGTGGTGTAAACAATGCTACATTGACAATCAGAGCTTTGATGCATAATATCTGCTCAGATATACCTACAAGGATGTAGTTAGACTTCCTTGTTGACAACTTGCTATTATTGCTACACTGCTATAGTGTCACCCTGTGCATCAGCACCATGTTTGCCTGTCCCTCCGTCGATAATGCAGATGACAGGAGGCGGCACAGGTATCATCATATGCACAGGGCATTTTGTTGTTTGCCAGAGCCTGACACTGACCCATCCAATCAACATGTCTGTGTGTGTGTGTGTGTGTGTGTGTGTGTGTGTGTGTGTGTATGTGGGGGGGGGGGCAACAGTACAGCATCGGCCAATGTTGATGTAATGTGTGTATGTATGTGTGAGCCCTAGTTGTTTGCTTAATGTGTGTGTGTCTGCATGCATACAGCTCCACCATGTGGCTGCCATATACGGTGGTGTGTGGGACAGCCACAGACTGTACCTGCTTGGCTGTACAGATCACTGTCTCCAGCCACGGACACAGTACCTGTGCCTGGCAGGGGTGCTATGGACGGTATCAGGTACCAACCCTAACTGGGTACTGTCATCAGAGACAGAGGTATGACGACTGGACCCATATCCCTGCTGGGACTGGCCAGAGCCACGTGCACATGGTCTACTGGGATGGATAATGGACAGCCCAGCCCCAGCATTGCTGGGGCTGGTACTGCCACTATGGGAGCGGCTGTGAGCTGTGGGCCATCCGCGACCACTGCCAGCTGTTGCTGTTGTTGGCATGCGTCCGCTTCGATGTCACAACCATCCTGCACGGTCCTGGCTTGAGTAAGACATGTTGTGGAGGGCATCTATTGTCTCCCCCCAACGTCTATCAATGACCTCGGTGTATGTCTGGATGGCACCGGCAAGGTCACGGATGCTGTAATTGATAGCGGTGTTATGTGCCCTCTGCACCCTAAGTCCCTGCCTGGTGTATCATTCTATACGTGCCTGAGCCTGCATTACAGCCCGGAACATAGTGGTCGTCGTAAGACCTGTGAGGGCATGCCTGCCAGAGGCAATACATCCAGTGGTGCTCCCCCGAGAACCCCTGGACATCCACCTATGTGGTACCATTCCGGGTCTATGGCTATGGCTGCTGTGAGGGGATGCAAGTGCCATGGGTACCACACTCTCCTGGTCAATGCCAACTGTATGCTGTCCCTCCCCTATGGCCATTGGTGGTGAGGGATGTAATAGCAGTATGAGTGTGCGCATAGATGGGGTTGAATGCAGTGTAGTGTTGATTGGTGGACCAATGACAGGCCCTGTCAAATCTCCCTGTGTCAAAATACATGTGTCATCATCACCACTATCCGTGGCAGTGGCTTCAGGTCACTTGCTGCTTTCACCAAGCCCTACCTCAGCCCCTGTGAGAGGAAGACAGGAAACACACGTTACGGTCTGCACATGCACACATGCACACATACACACATGCACACATGCACACAAGAACACATGCACACATGAACACATGAACACATGAACACATGAACACATGAACACATGAACACATGCACGCATGAACACAGGCACACAGGCACACATGAACACAGGCACACAGGCACACATGCACACAGGCACACAGGAACACACGCACACTCCTCACTACAGCAGATACACACACACAACAGAAATCCAAATCATACTCAATACTTGTTGAAGGTGGGTGACAGTATCAGAAGACAAACAGTCATGTACATGTGTCAGCATGCAGAATAAGTGTTGATCAAGTCCATGCAGTGTGAGTGTAGACAGCCATAATTAATGACAATGTACATGGCTGTGGTGCATGTGTGTGCATGTTCAGTGATTGCCTACACCCTGGAACACAATGTGTACAAGGACATGACATTTCTGTGCAAGTATTATAAGCTCTGCAATGTCCTGTGCACCATCACACACAGGTATACATACCATGGCTGTGTGTATCTGTGTGTCACATGGATTTCCATGTCTGATTGCAATGTCTGTGTCTGTTGCAGATAATTGTGGACACAGGTGTAGCACATGCATGCTATGTACACACACAGGATGCGTGTTGCATGTATACGTGATGGGATACCAATCCTGGACATGGCCATTGTAACAGTATGGGGTGTAGTACCATTAGCCATCATCATCATGCATCATGTGGTCACTCAAGGCCACTAAAGTGTGCTAGACCACTGCCTAGCATGCTGTACCTGAATTGCAGTGCCGTGGCTAAGTTCACAATTACACAGCCACATTGCACAAGGGTGTGTGAGGTGTCCAATAGGGAGGATTGCCTACCATGACTGTGTTATGTGTTGAGGAATGTTGCACAGCCCCATGCTAGGTCCCTACCCATCAGGTATGGTATGTGTGGTGTGTGGATGACATGTGGGATACTGAAGTGTGACCTGGCAGCTGGTGTCCAGTTACACCATGTGTAGCATGTTGAGGTGTACTGCATATGACAAACGTGTTATGTTGTGTACATGTGTGTCAACTATGCCTATCCAATGTGCAGTACGGTGTTGCCACATTTGTGTCTGATGCTCTGTGCATTGCATGTGATTGCTGCAGCTACTGACATTACTGAGATGTTTCACGTCTCACAGCAAACATGCACAGCATGCATTACGCTTAGGTGTGTTATGTGTACATGGCCTACACCTCACCTATGACATGCACAGTTCAATACCAAGTTTAAAGTGTTAACACACTCACCAGCATGTAATGTCTGCCCTGCTGTCACACCAGAGGGACCTGCAAGAATATGACACAGTTTGTCAGTGGCCACAACTGTGGCATTGCTACTGTGAGTGTGCTAAACTACAGTAGAACATCAGGCATAGGTGTACAGATACTATTCAAATTATCAGTATTGCACACAATAGGCAGCACAACTGCTAAACACAGTACACATCTCACACATGCATAATCTAACAATACATGTAACAGTAGTCTACAGCTAGGGCATGTTACCTGCATGCTCCATGTCATTATGCTGGGTGGCTCCAGCCTCCATGACGACACATGTGTGATGTTGTTGTTGCTGTAGGCCAGGAGCCACCACACTTAGCAGCAGTTCCTCCACTTTGGTGAGGGGGGGGTGTATGGCAACCCCACCACCTGTGGCAAGCTGTTGTCTGTGGATATCAGACGCATGCCGCCGGATATGTCTAATTAAATCACTGCAGTGATGGCGTACCTGCTTGTATGTCTGGTTATGCATGCCTATGTCATTTACCCGACAAACACGTTCTTGCCACAGTGCAGTACGCTCCTGCTGGTGCTGGCTGGCCCTTGAAAACAGCAGGGTGTAGTGCTGGACCAGACTGTGGTGGATTTCCTGTTCCTCTGCAGCTGTGTAGCAGGGGTTCCTGTGATGAGCCATAAGCCTGGAAGACAAGTAAATGATATGTGTGAGCAAGTCATGTGGCACACTTAACATTATACAGTACAGATATCAGTTAACTGCCATATATTGCATCTGTTCGTCTGTCACAGGATACACACATTCAATACCACATATCAGTGCTCAGCCCACAACTGTCTGACAGTGCCTGCCACACTCCATATGACACACCAGTATACACCAGTACTCGGCTCACTGTTTGGGATCCAATGCACAGCCTTGCCAGGGGGGTACATATCAAGCTAATGCATGCAGAAATATGTCATCCATTGCAATGAATGTGAAGTGCAGTTACAGTATAACCAGTAACCCACCCTAGTCGTTGATGCCATACCCCTACCTAACATATGTGCACAGTTGTTAATATAGCTGGCATACTGCTGTAACAGAGTATACATGTTGCTAGGTACACATGCAAACCCTGCATCACACATGTGATTGCAGACATGGTACAGGCATCATTACACACACATAAGACATTCATACAACACACAAATGTATGCTAACACAGAATAGCATTTGCTATGTACCTTACAGTACTGTGTGCCCCTACTTACAGATACCTATGCCTGAGGAATGTAATCTGTGCAGACTGCAGGAAACACACAAGTCAGTGTTACCAGGGAATGTGAACATACACCATAATGTGCTGTTTAGGCCTACAGCTTCAGGTGGTACAACAGTTCAAATGTCGGCTGGATTCACCAGCAGTACCACTTACTGAGCATACATGTATTGCTTCAGCCTATGATGAGACACCACAGTCGTACACAAGGAACTACGTCACAACATATACCATCCTACTATGTCTGCATCCCAATAACTGACACATCTTTCTCTGGCCTCACACTTAGGACAGAAACAACCTCAAACCTAGCTATCACACTGTCACAGACCTTGCACACATTCACTGTCACACTCATTCCACCTCACATAGCAGGTATTGCACTGTGTACATATCTGTGTGCATTGTGTCATAAGTGGGTAATATGCTATTGTCTCTGGGGCCTACAGCAGCCTAGCCATATGCTAGCCTGGTCTGTGACAAACATGTGATTAGATTTCACTTCCTTCTGTCAACCGGATACACAGAGGTGATTCCCTGGGCGTGTTACCTATCCCCCCTGACTATCATCAGGGGTATGTCTGACATCTGCTACTGAGGGGCCTTGTTTGTTCATGCTGGGTGGTTTACTCCAGAGAATGGCATATTTGCCAATAGGAGCCTATCCCTCCAGCATGTGCTGTTTAGTGAGGTTGTGGGGACTAGGGACCTAGGCCGTGTAGCCTGGTGGGATTGTGAGGTGTTGACATGGTGGTTGTCTGACTGCTATGGGTGTGGCATACCTCTGTATGTTTGACAGAGGTAACCTCTGGGCGGCCGGTATACAATACACTGTAGCTGTGGTTATGTAAGTCAGTCTGCATAGGGTATGTGTTTCAGGGCAGTATTACCCTTTGTAAGGTATGTCAGTGGCCTTTCCACTTGCTGTAGTTATCATGTGAGGTACATACCACATGGGGCATTGTGATGAGTACAGGGGAACACTGACCTATATTTCCGTACATGACACATCGTTTGTAATTACACGTACCACATAGACAGATTACAAGACTAGTGTGGCACTGTGAATATCAAAGGGGAGGCTACTGTCCACGCCTTGGTCACCAGGCACCTGTTACAATATGTCTGACCCTGTGTCTCCCTCTCTCACTATATCTATATATATATATATATATATATATATATATATATATATATATATATATGAATATTTATATACATATATATTTATATATCACTCTATATACATATCTATATATATCTATATACATATATGTATATATATATATATATATATATATATATATATCTATATCTATATATATATATATATATATATATATATATATATATATATATATATATATATATACATATCTATATATATCCATAGATATCCATATATATATATATATATCTCTATATATATCTATATATGTATATATCTATATATCTACATATCTATATATGTATATATGTATATATGTATATATCTATATATATGCATATATCTATCTATATATATATATATATATATATATATATATATATATATATATATATATATATATATATATATATATACATATATATATATATATACACACACTTGTAAACAGCCACTGCTGTACATATATATGCACATATATGCAGATATACTGCCCACCTTTCATGGTGGGAATATCAGTTATGGAACAGTTGTGAGACATATAATTATGTAATAATATTGCACAGTGTTGTGCAGAATGCATTTCGCTGTCCTCAGGCTGTATAGCCATAGCAGACCTCACTGGCTGTAACTCAGTCCCACAGCATTTAACCACCACATGACATATACCTGCACTGCTTGCTGTTTTCAATGCCACACACTACAACCTACATAGATATGTGCACATAGCAACCTTCAAATACATATATATGTCCAGGCTTCACTAACAGTTGCAGTATGTCCCTTGCCCTATGCACATCTGCATATACATATAAGTACGGACTGCTACCACATAAGGAGTGTTCACAGAATGTAGATTACCCTTCAGACAAATCATTCGGATGCCAGCAAATACATCTGTGTTACATACCTTACCTTCATATTTCTCACCTCAGTCTGTTGTACCTGTTGATGTATTTTTTTTAATTTGTTTAGGTTGGTGTCTTCCACCACCTCTGTTTGTTTTATTTGTTGTTTTGGTTGGTTGGTATCTCCAACCACCTCTGTTTTTTTTTTTTTGTTTGGGTTGGTCTCTCCAACTGTTTGTCTGTCTGTCTGTCTGTCTCTCTCGTTCGCTCCCTCTCTCTCCAGTTGCTGCAATGATATTATTGCATGTATGGAAAGCTAGTATAGGCTGCTTTTGTAGGTATCTGCACATGGGCATGTGATGGCCTCTGCACCAGTTGGTGCCCTCCATTTAGCAATTGCATGCAGCCTGCTGTGTGGTAATTGCAGTTCTCACTGTGATTTCAGGACACTGCTATAAAATGATAGGTTAGGTAGGCATAGGCCTTTCAGTTTTGCAAGGTGGGGACTATGCTTCTTTGCTGTGGACACTGTTGTGTCAGTCAGAAGGTTGGTATATGTCTCATTTCTGAAGCTGGGTTGTAGCCAGTGAAATGCATGTTGTACTGAAACCTGACTGTTGCTTCTTCAAGTACACTCTTCTCAGTGTGTAAGTTTACTCACACCTCCTAATGCTAACACTGGATACATGGGAGTATGTACTTTCTTTTGGAATTAGGGAATTAACTGGCATACAACAGTAGTTATTGCAATGTATTCCAATGGCTTTCCTATTTTCCCTTTACATTCAGTCCTTGTAATGCATGTCATATTCCTTTATTGCAATGTATTCCTATGGCTTTCCAATTTTCCCTTTACATTCAGTCCTTGTAATGCATGTCATATTCCTTTATTGCAATGTATTCCTGTGGCTTTCCTATTTTCCCTTTACATGCACTCCTTTTAATGCATGTTATATTTCTTTCAGCACCAAGTTGCTGTGGATTAGCTGTGGCTTAGTGGTACATCATGCAGACTGGTGAATCCAAGGTGTGGGGTTTGAGACTAACAAGGGTATTTTATTTTGCTGCTGAGCAATACAAGGGTCTTGTCATATAGAGTGACAAAGGCACTTTTAAGCAGTTGTAAGCAAGTTGGCATGGGTTTGCGTGACGCTTAGCTTAGCTTATTGTATTTTAGCAATACTAAGCGAAGCTTAGCTTATCTTATTTTATGTTAGCAATAGTAAGCTAAGCTTGGTGGAGCTTATCATATCTTAGCAATGCTAAGCTAGGCGCACACATGGGCCCACTGGTGCAAACCCGCTGACTACTGTTTACAAGTGCTCACTCCCACTAACACCCGCGCTCATGTCTTTGACAGAAAAGTAAATGGGGAGATAGGACTGGTGATAAAAGGTGCTCAAAGAGGGGAAGACAGTAGGAAAACTAGCTTGGGATGTACACGATGGGTGTGGAGAAGGTCCATAGCTGCCCATTTCTTTACCAGCAACAGCTGTGCATATACAAGACATTAGGTGGGATATTTGAAACCTTCCACCCCTGAGAGAGTGGTAAGGACATCTAAGTATGTTGTACTACCAATTATGAATATCAGGCACATGCACTGTTTGTGAACAGCTATACTGTCATTAGTACGTTACTCACATCTGAACATTTTGTGGTTTGTGTTGGCATTAGCACAGTCTGCTCAGGACGACTGGACATATTTCTGTACTGTGTATGCCTACCTACACCCTTAGTTGTACCTGACTACAGGGGGTATATAGTACTTTTGGGTAGGGGTGCAGAACTGCAGTGTGCATTATTTATTATCGTGTGATGTTTATCTTGCTGAGCATGCAGAGTAGCTGTGTACCTGTAAGTCTATGAAGGCTTGTAGTCTGTCTGAGTAGCTCCCACCTGTGGACATATCCAGATGGTAGACAGAGGTCAGCCTAGTATTCTTTGACTGTGCACCACAGCAGTCTTTTCAACACCTGAGCAATGGCATTGTCACAGGTGGTTGCTAGCAGTACATGGCTACATATTTTGCTATTTCTGTGTTTTACTTCTACATAAGGGCATGCTTGTGGGATTCATTCTACAGCTATTTGCAGTGTGTGTAACAACAGACAAGCTGATATGCCTGTGTGTTTCTGACTCTTCCAGGCCTCAGATACTCTCACGTATATATTTGAACAGCCTCAGGGGAAGGTACATATAACTGGGATACACCTGTGATATAGTTCTGACATTTTTCAGTTCAGACTTTGAGTGATTCAGACCATTTCTATTACTACACCTTTTCTGACGTGCAAGCGGTGTCTACTCTCACCCACTGACATTTGTTATTAAGTGAGATTCAACACCTTTCTGCCTACTGTTAGTACATTTCACAGTGAGTCAGAGGCGTATAGCTAACTTTTGTTTACTAATCAGGGTCATCACTGTAGAGCAGTCACTGTTGGGAGGTCTGGCCTGTGACCTATGCTAATATGCCAGTGTGTATACTGTGTGGGGTTTGTAAGCTGCTACTGTAACCTTATTCCCTACTAGCATGGCTGATTCTCTTTTCACAGTCATGTCATGCAATTCAACAGCACCTGCTGGTTAAGGCCCACAGAACAAGATTTGTGTTATGCCATTCCTATTTTCCCTTTACATTCACTCATGGTAATGCATGATAAATTGCTTTCAGCACTAAGCTATTGCATATCTGCTGTGGTTTAGTGGTACTTCATGCAGACTGGTGAGTCCAAGGTCCCGGATTTGAGACTGACAAAGTTATTTTTATTTTGCTGCTGAGCAATACAAGGGCCTTGTCATACAGAGTGACTAAGGCACTTTTAAGCAGTTGTAAGTGGGTTGGCACAGGTTTGTGTGAAGCTTAGCAATGCTTAGCTAAGCGCACACAAGCTCACACTCGCACACCCCCGCTAACTACTGCATAAAAGTGCTTACTCCCGCTAATCTCCATGCTAATTTCTTTTAAAGAAAAGAAAATGGGGAGATAGGAAAGTGGTGAAAAAAGGGGGCACACAGAGGGACAGACAGTAGGAAAACAAGCTCGGGATGTGCAGGAAGGGTGTAGGGAAGGCCTATAGCTGCCCATTTCTTTAACAGCAACAGCTGTGCATATGCTGAAAATTTGGAGTGAGTTTTGAGACCTTCCACCCCTGAGAGAGGGGTGAGGACAACATAGTTTGTTGCACTGCCAATTAAAATTATCGGAGTACATGTCCTATGGACATGTGTGCAAAATGGGAAGCAATGTATGGGGCATAATTTTTTTTCTGGTACAGATTGCCCTTTTTTTTGTTTTTTTTTCAGGTGAGAGTGGTAAGTGAGGTAGGGGGAATAGGTATATTTGTGGAGGTAGGTTGGAGAGGTAAACAGACAAGACAAACAAGATGCATACAGGGGTGGAATTTGACACATGGGGTGGGTGAACACAATTGACGGGGAAGGTTGTTTGGAAATCGCAAGCCCATGTGCCCACAGATGGTAACAGTGGAACTGAGATCCCCACCCATGGGCAGTCACCACTCCACCTTCACAGCCTCGACTGAACGCTGGATCTCCCTGCACACCACAGTCTGGACCCTTCGAAGGGTGATGGGTGGCCCTTCTCCGCCCATGCTTGCACGGGGGGCACGAGCCCCATCCCCTGCAGCGCTTCCACCCAAAGGTGGCACAGGGCCAATGGAGGAGGGGAGTCCAGGCTGGGCAGCAGAGCCACTGGTGCCAGGTACACTCGCCAACTGAGGAGGGACAGGTGGGTCCGCTGGGACTGGTCTTCCCATACGTTCTGTGTTTCGGTGTGTTTCATTACAACATAAACAACAGCATGCAAGATTAGTTGTAACAGCATGCAGTAATATTCCCATTAACCCAACACACCACAGTTCCAACAGTTGAACAGCAAACATAACACATGCATATATTGAACAACAGTGGTTATTCCAACCGCATGCAGGGATGATTGGTAGCAACAGGCCACCATGAACGTGGTGTTTGAACAGGGCACATGCATAACATGAGTGCAAATATTTATGGAACAATAGGACATATATCCAGACAAATATTTAAGATTACACATACCCATTGAGGTGCGGAATTGCATGGTTTATGCACAAACAGTAGGGTGTAGAAAAAACCTCCATTAACATCTTATAAACATTTTCACTCTACACTACATTCCTAGTGACTGCAGGTGTATATTCCCTACATGTATTATTACACTTGCCACCATGCATTAGGTTGTGTAATGGGTTTGGCTAGTTCAATCTATACTTGACCTATATCTCACATACTAACTGTCCAGGATGCAGATGTTACTGCTACATATTTCATGGTTGCATTTATATTTCTTTATCTACATATCTGGATGTTTTCACATGACATTTTCACTTCTAATTGTACAGAACCCTGCATTTATTGAAGCACACATATTTTTTGGGAACATATTCGCATGCTACTCGTGTGCCAGAGTTACTTATGCATGCCAGCCAGTAACTGACTGTTGAGGACTGTATGTTTACTTCACAGCTACTAGCACTTCCATCACCCACTTTAGATGGGACTGCAGAACTCTGGGTTGCCAGCACTTTCTAACACATTACTATTTGTATAATGCAAGGGTACAACAACATCTCATACTAAGTGAAACAGACGCACTCTGGGTTTTAGACCTTTATTAATGACATTACACACTTTTCCACAGGCTCACTCCTTTATTTGTTTTAACGGTATATATGGCAGACATGTTCACAACATATTATACCTTTATTAATAGGTTAGCACACTCTTTTTTCAGGCTCACTGACATATTATTTTATACGACAGTGCCTGCAGAGATATTATTCCAGACATTTGTTACCTTTCTAAATGGGTTACTACACTCTTTTTCTGCCTCTCTAATGTTTTTATCTGACAGTACATGCAGAGGACTTATTCAGTCCATTTATGGCTGTATTATTGGACTACAACACTTTCTTTCATGCTCTCTCTCATATTTTATATAACAATACATGCAGAATAATCACTAACCTGCCTGGCGGCGCAGCCTTAGCAGCCTATCTTCATAGGCTTGCTGATTCGTAACACGGTCACCTGCAGTTGTAAAGTAAATGAAGGGATATTGAGACATTCCTATCCATTATACATACTCCATTTTAAATCCTTACATACTGCATTCCATGGCTACATACTCAGTTGTGGTGCATCCCGCATCCCACGGGCCTCCTGTATCCACTGGTTCAGGTGGTCCTCCTTTCGTCTCTTCAGGTCCGCATGGTGGTGATGGATCTGCTCACCAGTCCGGAGAACGCCTGTGACACTGGCGAGGTCATGAGCTAACTGGTTCCAAGCCTCTGCCTTGTACTCCATCCCTTGGAACTGGCTCTGCAGGAATCTTGCCTCGTGATGGTGGACTAGGAGCCAAACCATGTATTTAGACTCCTCGGTGCCCCATCTCTGCGCTCGGAAGTGCACTTCCTCACCAACACCAGACATTCTGACCACAGATGTGAGCTACAATCAGTTATGGCATGTATTCCCGCCTGTGGGGCTTAAATATGCCACATTTCCCGCACTTTTTTGTGATTGGCCATTTTGTAAAATTCTCGGCTGACTGCAGACCTGCTTAGTAATGGTTAAACTATCATTCCTAAGTTTATGTATGTTAATAGTGGCAGTGCCCCCTATGTTGTCATGGCCTAGTGGTTCTGTACTTTGATTATGATGCAAAGGGTCCTGGGTTCAAGCCTTGTCATTCCTTTATTTTAATACTGTCTAGACAGGCTAGGGGGTGTGGCTGCGTTTAAGCAACTTAGCTCTACGTTGCTCCCCTGTGCCCTACGGTGCCCTGGTTGGCACGGCATTTTTAAATGTTGGGCAACTCTATTGCGCTGGGTAAAGCACTATTATACTATGGGCAACTCTGTTTAGCTGGGTGAAGTGCTATTAAACTATGGGCAACTCTGTTTAGCTGGATAAAGTGCTATTAAACTATGGGCACCTCTGTTTAGATGGGTATAGTGCTATTAAACTATGGGCACCTGTGTTTAGTTGTGTAAAATGTTGCTTAACGGCAGGCTATTATATTTCTGGGTCTTTTAAAAATATATATTTTGTTTGCTGATACATTGGCCATGTCACTGCTTTTAATAAAATTTTAATCATATTTGTCTGGTATTATTTCAAATACTGATTTAAAACATAAATAAGAAGGGGGGTGGTGGGACTCAAATCGTGAATGCCTTTTCTTTGTGCATGCACTCTACCATTACGCTATTGTTATTTGGATTAATTTGCATAAGTAGTTCTTATATGCTCTTCAATGTCACAATTGCTAACTGTGGTTAATCAATGGGCACACCCGCGCAAACAAGTGCAAATACGGGCAGGTATATCGAGGATTTAAAAACATAATAAATGTTTTCCATTTTATAACTCTGATGGGGGTTTATAGTGTCAGGGAGTGTGGTGTTGGGTGCAAGTACATTTGAGCGGACTCGCTCTTGTCTGTTGACATTATGCTTTTTAAAACATTGCAGGGACGTGGACTTTTAGCCTGCTCGGCAGTCGGACACGCTCCCTGCTTGCCTACTCAGTCCGTGTAAGAGTTACGGATGAGTCAGCGTGCCCTCATGAATATTCATGGCACGCTGATGTCATACCGTTCAACTGCAGCCTCCGAGTAAGACATATTAAGTCTTACACGGAGGTTTCGTGAATCCGGCCCTGTGTTTATTTTCTGGGGAAGAAGACACAATAGAGCATTTTTTTGAACTGTCAAAAAGTGGTGAAATTCTGGAAAAAGTTGTATGAAGAAAAAAATTTTGGCAACATTAATGCCATAAACAATACAGATATGAATATGATTATGTATGCATATTATAAGAACAAGAAAAAAGAATATGTGAGAGGGTTCGATAATAATTTATTTTATGTAATGTGGGTTATTTGGAATGAAATACTGAATGGAATTTTGTTTAATGGGAAATGGATTTTGGCAATTATATTTTGCGAAAATTAGATCATAATTGTGCAAAAAGGAGTAGGATTAATTATGAAAGAATAACAACAGAAATGTATATTTATGTGCCTGTAAATATGTACACTTTGTAAGTATGTAAATATGTAAATAATGTTTTTATGTTGTGTTAAATAAAGAATATCTACTCTTTTTTAATAGGTATCATGAGATCTTTTACATCTACTTGAGCTAGCACCAACTCAGGTAGACAGCACCTCAGCTTAATGTCTCATTTAAAGGATGATACACTCAGGAATGCAGAACCCCTCTATTGCTGTATTAGTAATCGATCAACCTGGTGTGGGAATAGAACCCTTAGCCTTCTGCACCAAAGATGCATGCATTACCTGTTGCACCATTGACACTGTTCGCTGACTCATTTTTTTACTGGGTAATATCTGTACTTTAATGCATTGTTGGAGAATATTTGTTGTCCAATAAGGTATCAATTTATATCTTGGTCATTATCTAATAAAAGCATACAGGTAAACACTTGTTGATAAGCATGTTTGGGAATCATAAATTTGTGCA
Source organism: Protopterus annectens (assembly GCF_019279795.1). Lineage (NCBI taxonomy): Eukaryota > Metazoa > Chordata > Ceratodontiformes > Protopteridae > Protopterus > Protopterus annectens. The sequence continues at coordinate 1,045,406,140 of NC_056728.1, read as the reverse complement.
GGAAAAAATGCAGTAATGTGGATATCTTTTTCTTTGTTTAACATAAGTCAATATCAGAAAGTTGCAACTAGAAGATGAATTTTGGTGAAAAGAAAATGCATTGCATCTGAATGCAATGTGCCCTTACAGTGTTCTACTTCTACGGTGACGTGAAAACAAGGAAGACTATGGACACACCTGGGCAAAGTTCATGGCTGACATGAATGCAGCCTAACATATGTGTGCTCAAAACAAGTAACACTCAGTTAACACCTTAATGAGTAGTAGGAGAATTCACATATTTATGACTATGGGAGCAGTGTAGGTATACAGGGCCACTGATAGCACTAATATTAACTGATGTCTAGGTCATATTATTAGCACTAATCTTAAATTGTCCAGCTCAGGGATTGATGGATACCTGGATACCAGTAGTCCAAACCTGACATGTATGCAGACATTAATGTCACTGTTCTTAGCTTGTGCACAAGTGAACCGTTTTTTTTACTTAATATTCATGTGTTACTATTATTCTGGCAACTACTCAGCCAGAGACTTGCAGCAGGCAAGATACCAGTGTAATGCAAATAATTACTAAGTGTTGTAAGTTACTAAGGGATGTGGCTGTGTTATTGCTGCACATAATAAGGGAAGTATGTCTGCCTTACTTAACTTGAATATACATAACACTTGACAATGTTATATTTTATTTCCACAGGTATAAGTTAGCCATGTGGGCATGCTATGACTGTCACTTCACAGGTATACATGGTATCACAGAAAAAAGTGTTCCATAACAATATGAAGGGAAAGAACTTGTGGATTTGATACTTTAAACAAAATAATATTGCTAACTCAGCAGTGCATAATGTGTTGGTAGAGTCTGATGAAGGTATGTTTGGCAGACATATAGAACTTGAGGATGCAAAAATCACCCATTTGTGTAATGTTGGTGATACCACTGAAAGTGTAAGTCAATCTGGGAGACACGAGGTAGCTGAGAAAATTGAATGTCCACAGCTCGTGGCCAGCACAGGTGCTGTTATTGTATGTTATGGGAGTGAGATACTACAGCCCAGAGCAGCTCTGCCTCTATCAATGGTGCAAGCTATGTACCACAGAATCAAGATACACATATGAATGCAGAACCCCCTAGTAATGCACTGCAGTGTTAGCAATCTATCTACCTGGTGTGGGAATAGAACATTTGGCCTTCTACACTAAAGGTGAGTATATTATTCACAGAAATATTCATACTAACCATCCTGTGCTATGGCAGGTGATTGTGTGGCCTTTGTTGCCACATGTGATGTGGCCATACTAAGAGAGAATGTCAGGGCTCCAATGTACTATTCAAACATTGGCATGCACAGGAATATCTTGAACAGAGATATGTAAGCAGTGGATTACAGATGTAAAGCTACTGCAGGTCAGCTGTAGAACTCAATAGCTGTTACTTAGGAAACAGTATATGAACTCTGAGGTCTGAAGACATCCATGGTCATACTGGTCTATTATTCTGTCAGTGTTAATCCTGGCAAAATGGTCAGTCTGTGTGTATCATAGTTGGCATCTATAAAACAGCCACTACTAACAACAAATTCATAGGAAGCACCTGTACATGAAGGAATGCAGTCCGAAGCACTGGTGGCATGGTGACCAAAGATGCTATGACACATTAATATAGAACAGTTGGAGTCTTAAGCTCTTTGCAGGCAGGAGCGGCCTTAGGTCAATTGATGCCCTAGGCAAAAGGGCTCCATGGTGCCCCCCACCACACAACCTGGTGCCCCTATTCTGGTCTACCTGCATCAAACAAATACTGGGAAAGTGCCTCTGCTAAAGAAGTGCCCTAGGCAGTCACCTAGTTGGCCTATGCCTAAGGCCAGCTATGTTTGCAGGGGGATTTTTTTCACTGTCTCTGCATACTCCACACCACACACTAGCATGCTAGAACCATGCCACATGTTTAGACGGACAGAATTATTGAGTATTGTTTGTGGGAAACAGACACATTAAGGGCATGCACCCATGGAGCCTATCAGGAGGTAGAGAGTGTTGACATTTGCACCCATTATCCCATCATGGATGCCAGCAATGTAGGTGATGATGCTTGGTGGGATTTGAACCATGGCATGCATGCACATACAGATAATTATGCTCACTATTGTTCTGTCTGTGCATTAAATACATCTACATAACAAACCAATGCACTGGCATACAGTGGAGACTATGAGCCCACAAACACACACAAACAGACAGACAGTCTAATGCAGACATTTCTTTATATCATGCTATGTCTGTGCATTAGAGTGGTTCTAGTTTGGTTTTCCACAGCTTAACCCTCTTGTCTTGGTTGCTATTCTTTTGCTGGTGCAAGGCACACATTGTAGTCCTACTGAAGTACCCAGTTTGTAGGATATTCCAGACTGGGCAGTTATGTGACTGCAATAAGTGTGTTTACAATTATGTTATGCATAGAATATACCGCAACCATGGAACATGTTTGCTTCTGTATACTGCAGTACACAAATGAAGGCACCCAAAGAGTAGAAGCACATATTTTGCTGAACAGAAGCATGAACAGTGATGGTCTTTGTCTGCTGCCATGCTCCTTTATATGCATCTTTCACCTGAGCTTTGTGCTCCAAATTAATGTGCACATTCCCCCAAAAAGGCACCTTTGTATATTCTGCCAGCCTGGAACGCAGGTTGTAGAACACATCAAGCTTGGAAATCTTGGCTGCTCTCTAGAAGTTGAGCGCAGTAGTTGCATGCCATTTACCCATGGTCAAGTTAGAAAACAAACCATCAAAAGTAGGCCAAGGAGATAGAATCTAAAGTAAATGGACAGAAGCAGAGAACACTGACAAGAAAGTCAGTCAGGGCCAGATATGGCCAGTCATGAACCAGCACAACAAGGAGAGCAGGTGGGAAAGGGGCAGGCAGGGGCTTTCAGTGCGGTGAGAAGTAGAGAAGGCAGGATCACCACCTTTTCAGAGATCACATAACACGCAGGCAGTGTAGTAAAAGAAATGACATCACAAGTGGTCAGGATGCAATAACTGTACAGAAAATAAATGAACCTACAAGTCTGGAGGCTCTAAAACTATAGGTTTCTAGATGTGTTGTGGTGCATTTTAGAGGTTTCATCCAACCTTTTGAACCATACGTGTGATTTGTTTCTTAGTACTAGATGTCAGGCCAGTAGGTGAGATAAGATTAGCACCCTAAAGTGTGCACAGCAGTACAGGAGACTCGTGATGCAATTCACTGCAACCAGACATTTTGGAAGCTACCTAGTTATCTCATAAACATTCTCCAACAACACTTCTGTAGCTACCCAGCACTTTTTCTCTATCCCAACCTCAACAAGAAGGGTATTCAAATAAAATGTATTGATATTTAACCAACTTATAACTAGTTCATTTCTTCATACATTAATATTATGGGTGCACATACTATTCCAGGAAATATAATCACACAAAGCATTGTGTAATTGGACAAGCAAAGGAGTGGCATCACCTTCTTATAAGGTACTATAGTTTCTCAATTATATAAAATTAACAACTTCTGCAATTAAATCAAACATTTTTGAAGATTTTAGCCAGAGAGAAAGAATGCCTGAGGAATAAAAGTTTTTCATACTCTATTTAAGAACAAGTGATGTTTTGCCCTTTAGTGTATAAGGTTATTGCTGTAGGTTGCTAATGAGCTTAAATTCAGAAGTCTGGAGTTTGATTCCCTGAGTCTCCATATGCCTATTGTGTCACTCTGAGAAGTTATTTACTAAGCAGCACCTCTGGTCATCCATTAAAGATGCACTTTATTCTGGTAGAATTGCCTTGTAGAAAAAGTGGGATCTCAAATCCTGCAAGTTACAGCAATATATGACATTTGTTGCACAACATGTATTTCTAATAAGTGAAGTGTGTAGTTTCACTAATTCTGTAACCACTACTTTCTTCAAGAAGCACAATATCTACATCCATTTTGACAGTCTCTGTATTTTTACACCTCCATATTTACAGTACAGCACTTTAAGGGAATATGATATATCTGCTTATCAAACTATGTACAACTAAAACACAATTCAATAGTTCTAATATAAAAAAATAAAAATAAAAAAAATCCTCCTCATCCACTTATATTTATGACAGTTTACCCCTCTCCATTTGTTATAACCAGTTGTGAATATGCATGGTTTATTAAAAGAACAGTATATTTTTGCACCTTACTATATGTACTATGTATTCTAACCAGGATGGCTTCAGAAATATAGCTGAGATTAGCTTTCACCCCATTAGACGTTTCTTTTATTGCTTCTTAAAATGTACAATACTATAGTTGAAACTGAATCCTATAAGGTTGGACCCACTTTTAACATTTCAAAGAGCAGTTAAGGTAAGATCATTTTATTTTTTAGTTACTGTAGTCATTCAGCAGTTTTCCTTTTCATATGAACTCACTGAATACTGGCATAGAAGCAAAGGCAGATGCACCTGTACAAAAGTAAGCTCCTTTGCTTTACTCCCTTTCCTGTTTTATTCTTTGAATGACAATGAAAGCACAATGCTGTTTTTAAAAACATACTCTGGTCAGACATGCAATAAACCACGTAAAATATAAATTCTGAAGCCATGCATAGCCATCAAAGGGCAAATATTCACAGCTCTGTCTGGCTCATACATGTACAATGGGAAATATGATGTGGCTCAAAATTACCCAGCAGTTCAAAAAAGGTTTAGGCATATAATAAACTATTCTTTTTTTTTATTTCATGCTGTAAAAATGCTAAAATGTATATATGTAGTACTAAGTGCAATAAATGATAAGCAATTTAATGTGTTTAACATTTCAAAGTACTTCAATCCAAATCAAATCAAATGAAAGGAAAACACAGATGACACTTTAACTTGTAAAAGCTGCTCATCATGCAAACACACCCACACAAGCTCTTGACTACAAGAATTGCAAGCCATTGAAGGGTCATGTATTAAATAACCTTTCCACATATGCAAAGGAAAGAGTCAGTAGCAATTCTAGTAAAGGAAACCTTTCCCTTCTCGCTACTTCCATGCATTCACAGGTGTTCGAAAACCAAAGACTTTCCTATCAAAAAATTTAATTCAAAAACATTTCCACTCAGAGGGAGGTCTAAAAGTATTTGCTTCTTTAGTGGTTCAGTTTCACTAAACTAGATGACATTGAACATATAAGCTAAGTAGATTTAGCAAGCAAATAAAAACAAAATATCTTTATTATAAGAAATCTGTAGACTAACCAAAGTAAAAGGCAGTTGTGTGTGTCTATTGCATAGCACTCAAATATGCCTGATTTTGCAGAATGCCATTGATGTTTCCATCATAATTTTTGCCCAGTACTTGGTAAAAATATTGATTTTCTGGTGAATCACTAAGAATTAGTCGGTTATAATGCCAGTTTCATATTTCACATGTTTATGAAAATGCGATGTTTGCTCTGAGAGTGTTGATGGAGAAGTACAGAGAAGATCAGAAGGAGTTGCATTGTGTCTTTGTGGATTTAGAGAAAGCATATGACAGGGTGCCTAGAGAGGAGTTGTGGTATTGTATGAGGAAGTCAGGAGTGCCAGAGAAGTATGTAAGAGTGGTGCAGGATATGTATGAGTGTAATGTGACAGTGGTTAGGTCTGCGGTGGGAGTGATGGATGTATTTAAGGTGGAGGTGGGATTACATCAAGGATCAGCTCTGAGCCCTTTCTTATTTGCAATGGTGATGGACAGGTTGACAGATGAGATCAGACAGGAGTCCCCGTGGACTATGATGTTTGCAGATGACATTGTGATCTGTAGTGAGAGTAGGGAACAGGTGGAGGAGACCCTGAAGAGGTGGAAATATGCTCTAGAGAGAAGAGGAATGAAGGTCAGCAGGACTAAGACAGAATATATGTGCATGAATGAGAGGGAGGAAAGAGGAATGTTGAGGATGCAGGGAGTAGAGGTGGCGAAGGTGGATGAGTTTAAATACTTGGGATCAACAGTTCAGAGTAATGGTGAGTGTAGAAGAGAGGTGAAGAAGAGAGTACAGGCAGGGTGGAAGAGTGTCAGGAGTAATTTGTGACAGACGAGTACCAGTAAGAGTGAAAGGGAAGGTCTACAAGAGGGTAGTGAGTCCAGCTATGTTATATGGGTTGTTGACAGTGGTATTGACAAAAAGGCAGGAGTCAGAGCTGGACGTGGCAGAGTTAAAGATGCTAAGATTTGCACTGGGTGTGGCGAGGGTGGACAGGATTAGGAATAAGTATATTAGAGGGTCAGCCCAGGTTGGAAGGTTTGGAGACAAAGCCAGAGAGGCAAGATTACGTTGGTTTGGACATGTGCTGAGGAGGGATGCAGAGTATATTGGGAAAAAGATGCTAAGGATGAAGCTACCAGGTAACAGGAAAAGAGGAAGGCCTAAGATAAGGTTTATGGATGTGGTGAGAGAGGACATGCAGGTGGTTGGTGTGACAGAGCAAGATGCAGAGGACAGGAAGAAATGGAAACAGGTGATCTGCTGTGGTGACCCCTAACGGGAGCAGCTGAAAGAAGAAGAAGAAGAAGAAGAAGAAAATGCTTACATTTATAAAACCTCCTGTTCTTTTAGCTTTCTAAGTGAAATATAGTGATATTTAAACTTGTTCCTGATTTTGGACATTGGTCCCTGATTCTTCAGCAAAGAAATTGAGAGGCATGCTCTACTAGATTAATAAGGGCTGGTAAATGTAAGAATGACTTGGGGGTAAATTATTAGGCACACACTCCTTGACATTCTTTGAAAAAGCCATCCCACTTCATGAATATTCATTGCAGGCAGCCCCTTACTAATGTATGTGGGGTAAAACTTCCTTCAGAAACAATCTAAAGAAAACTGTCTGAAAAATGTCATGGACTTCTGTGCATACAGAAGCTACAATATTTTATAGGCTTTTTGTTAAATAAAAACTACAGAACAAGTGTCATAAACCATAGTATTTCATGTTCTGTTAGTAGTTGCCATAGGAAATGAGATAAATAACTTAAATTCAAGACTGCTCCACTCAGATTGGGATAGGTGACAACCCAACCTGATAGTGAGAGAGACAGAGCAGTAGAAAGTGTAAGTAGGGAGAGTGGTGGTAAAATAAGGAAAGGAATGTATGCATCACAGGGAATAAGAGGGTGCCAGGCATATCCAGTCAGGAATATGGGGGCAGTGGAACTACAGAAAGAAAGAGTGCAGAATGGAGGAGTAAAGCTTGATGATAGTAAATGAAAGACCTGCGAGTTATGTGGAGACAGAAAAGAGGGGTTTTGTGACTGGAAATGATGCAGAAAGAAATTAAGACTCTAAGAAAGACTAGTAAGTCTAGGTTATACTGAAACTGGTCTCACCGCACAGACTTAAGACACAGAAGAAGCCAAACGTGGTCACAAAAGTAGAGGTGGGGACTCATTTTGTGTTGCATGTAGGTTCTAACTACTTGTAAGACATGATAGCTGAGTGAGAGCCAAGCAGGACCAGAAAGGTAACAGACGGATGTCAGGATATAGGGATAGAAGCAGTATTCTAAGAAGTGTTATCCATGCCTGCAGCCACCACAATGAGGGAATGTAATGACTAGCTACAGAGTCGATAAAGATGATAAGTTTGGAAGTGGAAGACGATGACACAGGCCGAGACACAGCTGAATTCTGTGACAGAGAAAACAGGCGCCATCTAGGAAAGGAAGGAATAGTGGTGCTCTGAGCTGGGACAGAAAAGCGCAGCTCAATGTCTATGTCTTTAAACTAAGATGGAAGAAAGTAGGTATGTCAGAAATGTGGGTGAGAGGAGTACTTTTACAGCCATGAGAAAGAAGAAAAAAAGCACACTGAAAATATCATAGGAACAAAGAAGAGTGGCTCAGAGCATTGTTGAACAGTATTATTATGCAGTAATTGACCAGATGATGGAAGAGTTACAAGGGGCAATGAAGGACACAATGGTGTTCATTGCTATTATCACTATACTATATTAACACATTAACAGACAGCCAAAAGAACACAACCTGTTATTTTTGTATTTGAATAGTATCCCTACCAAGCATATGTGTACTTAACTTGCTTGTTTTTTTACCTTCAGTCACAGTACTCCTATACTTTTTATTTCTACCTAGGCTATATGATTGTATTAGTGAAATGTATAACATGTCTATTTCATTCGGTGCATGTATCTGAGATTATATCAACATTTGTATATGTATGTTGCATATGTATCGTACTGTTATTTATAAATGGGGAGCTTTTCTCCCTGGGCCTCCACTGAAAAAGGACATTTTGTCCAGTCAGACCTTCCTGGTAAACAAATGTAAAATAAAAATAAATTAAAAAAAATATTAATATTATGTACATGTTACCAAGTTGGCCAAAATGTGGCAACTGAGGTTAATTGTAGATAAATACAAAATACTCCACTCAAGTCATAGTGACCCTAGTGAGATGTATCAGCTGGGAATAGTATAAATAATGACATCAGAGCAGGGAAATCTGGGAAAAATAATAACAGAAGGACCACTAGTCTTTTGAGCTGCAATTATACACCTTTACAAAGGGAAGCCTGGACCCATGGAATAGACCACTGGAATTGATAGCAATCAGAGACTTCAGTGAGGTCACCAAGAAACGTGGCATAGATCACAAAAAAGGTAAAAGACAAGTTAGGAATGGAGGAGAATTTGAATACTGAATGTACTTTAAGCGAAGAGTGCATGGACATATAATCTCTGATGTAAAGCTTGTTCTAAAGCCTGTAACATCAACAGTGCTGGGTGCTAAGATTTCTGCACCTTTGCCACCTGCTTTGCTATTGAATCCCTGCAGCACAAGGGGGTAAGGGACATCTCAGCATTCCTCTGAGCCATTTAGATGGGTTTATCAATATGTGCAGAATTGTACAGTTAAGGAAGAGGTACAAAATCATACTGGAAGATGTTTGTTATAAGCCAGTGATATCCTGCATCAGTCTTTGGAGTATTCTAGTTAAAAAAATGCTGATCACTGTTATTAACTTTGTTTTTAGATATTGCATGACCACGGACACTTTATCATCATACAATGTAAATCCTCTGGCAAAATCCATGATATTTCTATGATGTCAGCCCACTTGCACATTATATGTTGGTTAAACACTATGTACTGCAGCTAACAATACACTTGTTTGCAGATAGGCATCAGTTTGCATTTCAGAGCTGATAGAATAGGTTGTAAGGTCACTAGAGTTATAGCTGTGATGAAGAATGGTGTGTTATTCATGCTAATAATCCTTTTGTTATGCACTGCTATACCAGATATCCAAAATGCATTTAAAAGTATGGTATATGAAAACTCATGTATTTGAGTTACATTCTTCCTTTCATGTACACAACATATTTTTTGTGCTCATTTGCATACTCACTTTGCCAGTTGTTCAGAAATCATGTACTATTGTTTTGAGCTCCATGCTGCATTCTCCCTGAATCTTGCAGTCTTTTGGTGCAAAAGAGTTTCTGTGCACATGAGCAGTACAAAGTGTGCACCATGTTGCTGAGGGATGCTACCTACAGGAAATTAAGAAGACAATGAGTGGCATTTGTCAGCTATGTACCCATTTGCTAAGGGCTGAAAAGTAGTACAAATCAAGTATCATAGCCCCACACATTTCATTAATGCCCCAGTAATTTTGTGAATACCTGCATATACTACTGTATATCTGGAAACAATTCTGGTGCAAGTATGCAAATGGGGGGTAATTGCGATATCCATAATTTAAAAATGTAGTTAGCTACAGTGTACAATATGAAGGGGAGGCAAATATTTTCATTAGCTTGACTGCAAAGCACAAGCATGCAAAGAATAAATGGTGTTTCGGATGACCAATGCACACTGATGCATTCGGAATAATAGTGCTGATCTAAAACAACATATAAAAGCAAGGCAAACTCCATGCACATATATAATGTTGTTAGGACCTGAAAAGGGCTTATAACATCACAGTCTGAATAAGGGCTGCCATTCATGTATTATGCTTCTGAGAGAGACTTTAACAATCAAATTCTAATAGATAAGATCACTGCAAAGAGCATAGTGTCTCAAAACCTGAACGATACCAGATGAGCAGTACTGTACATTAATTTGGAAAATACAGTACAGGTGCCTCACCCTCTCTGCCAGTCTGTAACCAAAGAGTGCTTGCTTTAGTATTCAAATAGTTGTGCACTGCCGATGTCCAGGGCAACTAGAAAGTTTAATAATACTGAGCAAACATCCTCTGTGCTTTGTCTTACTACCAGGGCTAATTACCACCCAATATACATAAGGATCCCACTGCCCACATATTTGCAGGTAGGTTGCAAACACAACTAAGAACAAATGCAAAGTGCAGCTGTGACAATGAAGCATCCTTCATATGCAGCCAAATAAGGCAGTCCCCTGAAATCATATATAACAGTATCCCATATTTTTGAAATTATCTGTGTGTTAATCTATATATATATGTTTTGTGTGTGTGTGTGTGTGTGTGTGTGTGTGTGTGTGTGTGTGTGTGTGTGTGTGTGTGTGTGTGTGTGTGTGTGTGTCAGATGACTGTTGAGTATGACATGGTTTAAAATAATAACTATTACGTGTTTTGTCAAATATCCTGTGCATCTATACATCTTAAGTAGTTACAGCTACATCTTTCATTGAATTAGTCAGATTCTGTTCCTCTAGTTATATGTGGCAGTTTATATCTGTTTGTATACTTCTACAATGCTATTTTGTATTTGTGTTTGCTCTGCACCCTGGGGATAAATATGACCTTCAAATATGACCCCCTGTACTGATTGTCACAGTGACAGTTTAATAATGAGTGACTCACTTTCAAGGTCACGTGACTTTCATAATTTATGCTCAAGTCGGTGGCTGTATGGAAAATGATAGCCAGTATCATGTCTTTCCTTCCATTCCCATAGGATGCTATTTTCTCTCTCTCTTACATGTTCTTGCTAACTTCCTAAACTTCCAGGCCCTTCTGTCATTACTGAGATTAGCATGCAATGTGGGAGTACAGAGAATGTCCTTATCACTTTCCACTTGACAAATGTTGGAGGAATACTAATGATGAGCTGCTGGTTATTCTCCAGCCTTAACTCACCACTGTTAAAAGATCTTGGAGCAAGTGGGCTGCATATAAATAGGATTAATGATCTGAGAGCTTTCAGTCATTCATATTGACTGCAGAAAAAGACATTGGAAAGGCACTGCATTAGTTCCTTTATGACTCACATAAGGTGCAAGGAATTGAATCATGTTTACTGAGCCAGTGATACTGCTGAGATGAATAAGCTCTAAAGAGCTCAGAGACATGCTTAAATATTCAGATTAGGTTCCCTCAATGGATTAAGAGCTCCTACTCTGGTTATGCCATCAGTTCTCTGGGTCTGAATGACTTCTATTCATCTGTGATTAAAAATAGTATCATCAGTTATATTCCTGTCACATGAAGCAGGATATGCCAGTTACCAGGATGCAATAAGATTGGATACACATTTGTTAATGGGACAAACTGACCATTGTTTCCCAAAACTGGAGGCTTTGCCACATTCCCTCATAATACGTTACCAGCTTGAAGATCACTGCACCCTATCAATTTTTTGCAAAAACTCAATTTAAAACTTTTACTTGGTAATTTAATAGTTACTGGTGCTCTTTTGTTATAATCTACTATCCATACCAATGACTTTCCAAGGTCATACAGGGAAATTCAGCAAGCCAAGATGCTATAAATATGACTTAGGTGCTGTTGGCACAGTGATACGGCACACAGATCAAATTAGAAAATGGCATTTGTCAAATCAAATGAGTTTCAGTTAATATCAATTTTTGCTTTGTATGGCAAGGATTTATGCATCCATTTTGGGTATAGGCAAATATAGTGTCAGAACTATAGTTTACTGTGTATCTCCAGTAGCAGTAGTATACCCATTTCCTCTGAAGCAATCTCATAATTTAAATACTTCAGATTACTTCTAAACATTAACTCATCTAGTAACTTCAGTACATGTCCTTACTGCTGCTTTTTGCAGGACAAACCATCCATTGTATTTCATATTGTGTTAACATGTATAATTATTGAATTTCCTTTTTTATTCGTCATAAATCTGATCATGATAGTCAGTAGACCTTATATCATAATATGACCAGTTTTATTCTGGTTAGCAGATATTGGCTCCATTACTACATTATTGTCCCTGTGTAAAAGTGGCTAGGACTTCTTTATCAGCTACAAATTGATTTGTTATTCCTGATATTTGGTATTGTGAATGTATTGGTAGGTCTACTGTGTCTTTCCCCTCAGAAAATCACGGCATGTGTTGTGTTCTCCAACTGTTGTTATTTTTTTAAGGTTCTATGCATCTCCAAAAACACTCGCTCGGAAACATTCTGCTTCACACAGTGTTTCTCTTGAATACGTCTGCCAGAGGTCTACAACATATCATGTCTAATTCACCCTTTTAAATATGACATATATCTTGCATCAATCTAATAACCAAAGTAAACAATTTCTCCTTTACCTTTTTAATAAATTACTGTTGTTTTTTTCCTCTTTTGTGAATCTAATTTTCCTCAATACCTGAAACATGTACTTTTGATAAGAATCTTTCATTATTTCATGTACATTACATAGCCCTATTTTTAGTTATCAGTGGTTTTGAGGATAGCAGACACACCTCTAATTAGTTGTTGGGTTTATTTTCTAGTACACACACTGTAGTGCAGTAAGAGGAAATGTGCTGCACTCATAAAGCACCATCCTTTAGATGAAACAGTAAATCAGGATCACATCTACTTCAGTTAGTGGTTGTTCAGGTAGATTTGTTACATGTAAAAGTCATTGCACAACATATCACTTTCTTAATCACAAAATAAATATATCATAAATATTAAAAATTCAATGCAAAGAGAAAAGGATCATTTTTGACTTAACCAAAATGAAAATCTATCTACTAAGTGAACAAAAGAAACATTTCACTTTCTTTAACTCTTAAATGAGATCAGAATTCAGCCATTTTTGCACATGTTCTACAGTTTTTTAATTATATTCTCTTTGATAAACAAAACATTCACTCTTATTCCATTCTGTCTCAGCCTGGAATACTTTAGCAACACTTTATTGGTGTTTATTTTCTTGGTTTTGTTTTTTTCTTGATAAAAATTATGCATAACATCTCTAGTACTGCGACTCTACTAATCTTCATTTCTCATTTTTAGCCAGTAACACATGAAACCTGTTTTGTCTTTGTATTCAAAGTTTCTTCTCTCCTCACATCATGATACCAAGCATAGCATTGTTATTTCTGATTTGTACTTCAATTCATCCTTGAAAGGAAATTTCCATTCAAAGTTCCAAAGTGAATTACTCTTTATTAAAATTTTCTTTCTGAGAATCCCCTAAAAAACTTTGTCGGTAAGCTTTCCCAACCAGTGATCAATAATATATTTGTATTATTCTGTCAGAATAACTTCTGTCATTTTTATCTATAGACATCTTCTCAACATTTTGTTTCTGTAACAAAAAATATTCTTCACCATCCTTTTTAATTTCTTTTTTTTTCTCTTTTTTGATCTAACCTTCATATCTAATCTTCCAAATCCTGCTAAACATGCGTCCTATTTGTAAAACCAGCTGAGTCCCATTAAACATCTGTATGAAAACTAAAACTGGTTTGACTATATGATGTCCTTCATTTTCTTCTGCTCTGTATAAATGTCTCCATTTGTATATATTGTAATATATAACCCTAATCGGATTTAAATAAAATGCCATATATTTCTTTTTATATTATACCTTCTCTTTTATGGGATAAACTAAAGCAACTGAATTTGCCTAATATCATACTTTTAGTACAATGTCTTTTCTTTCTCAGTGATAAGATGTATGCTTCACAAGGTCTTTGTTTCTCATTGTTCACATAATATAGTTCTGCTTCTCCTAAACTGCTTTTTCTTTTCCCAAAACAATTGTCGGTATCTCTATATTATTATTATTATTATTATTAGTAATACATTTTGACATCTACTTCTTATATAGTCAAACCTGTAACTTACCTAAACTGGATCATCAGTCTTCTTGCATCCTTTCCATTTACTAGTCCAAACACCTTTGTTTCTGTCAACATTTCCCATAAGCCTGCTAATCTCATTTGTGATATTTTGCCAACAATATTGTCAGTGTATAGCATTGAACTACTATTCAGATGATCCCTTTCTTTTTATATACATTTCAAATTCCCTTCTCAAACTTTTTTTCTATTCCCTCATCCACAAACCATTCATTAAATAGAAACACTAAATACTTCAATTAACAATCCTCAAGTTGTACATAAAACTGAAAAGTGAGACTAACTGGGCCTGGATCTCCCTCTAATTTTCCATTTTTAAGAACTTTCTCAACTTCTTGTAGTCCCAAAGTTTTCTGTAATATTTCATTATCAGCCAACTCTAATGTTCTTATTTCCTATACTTCTTCACTAAAACATCTTAACATATCAGTTACTCAAATGACACTCTACCACTTCAGTAACCTCTTTCTATTATAATAAAACAAAGAAAGAACTAATTCATACATATTCACAAAGCTGAACTCTTCATACCTTCTTGGCTTCATTTTTTCTTCATTTGCTAACAGAGGTTATGTTTCTTTCTTTCTTTCTTTCTTTCTTTCTTTCTTTCTTTCTTTCTTTCTTTCTTTCTTCATTCAGTCACAGAATTCTGATTGCTTAGCCATTCGTTCAGCCACCCCAAATTCCTCTTATACATCTCATTATCTTTAATTTATGACTCTACTGAATTTAGTTCTAATGCATCAGCAAATTCTTTCATTCTCTCATATCCTTCATATAACTGCCTTATATACATTTTCCACTGCTGTGTTAGGACTAGCCACTTGATGGTGCAAACGTTTTCACTAGGTGATTTGGTTGCATGGACTAATGTTGCCATAAATGGCTATTTTCTTCTGGTGATAAGTAGGACATAGCCTGCTCTAACTTATACCAGAGACCCATGCAAATGGTGGGAGGTGTCTATACACCCTTATCAGAAAATCCTTGCTCACCATAAAGCCTGGTAGGCTTGGGTCAATAAGCCATTTGTTGAGCATTGTCACGTTGTCCAGCTTGAGTTACCTGGGATAGCTTTAAGTTCTACTGAGCAAAAGCTGGATGCAAAACCACAAAAATTCACAAAAATGAACTTCAAATTGATACACTGAATATATGTTTACTGACAGGACACAATCTGGAAGTGGACAACATGACTGGAGGAAGGAAGGAGGAGGAAACTGGATGTCCTCTGTAACCAGGAGACCAGGTGGAAGGGCAATGAAACAAAGCAAACTGGCCTGTGATCCAGAAGCTGCTGCTCAGGGAGACTAGAAGTGGTGTACAGACTGTGGTAGGGGAGAGACTTCTGAAGACAGTGAGGGATATCATCAGAATTAGTGGCAGACCCATTGCAGTCAGACTCCACTGTAAAGATAGGACAGTATACATAAACCCAACCCAGGGTTGTGACTGTGAGGAAAGTTGTGCATTCAGTCAGCAGTTGCAGAACCTATTAGATAAAGTATGAAAACAAGAGCAGTTATTGTTAATAGGAGACCTGAATGCTCATATCAGAGTAGACAGAACATGATCTGAGGACTGCCTGGCTCCACAACAGGAATAAAGAAGAAGAGGCAGTTCCAGGCTTCCATCTTGCAAAAGACTTGATGTTAGCCAATATATGGCTAACTGAGATAAACACAAGATGACATATAAGAATGGGCAGCATGTAACTCAGGAAGACTCCTTCTTAGTAAGGAAAGGACACTGGGGTAGAATCAGAGATTGCAAAGTCATCTCCAGAAAATAGTTGATCCATAGCATAAACCTTTTGTGGTCACATTTAGAGAAGGCAAGTTCAACAGAGACTAGGCTGAAGACTTAGATGTTGACTGGAGCAAAAGCACAGAAGTTCAGTTATCTACACAAATTTCCATCACCTGAAGAAAAGAAAATAGGTGGAGGTGAAGAGGAAGAATAAAGGTACATATCAAAACTTAATGTAAGAAGGTTATAAAACATATACAGCTGAGATAGGTTTGAAAATAAGGCACATAATGAAAATTGATGGTGGAGTGTAGAACTCCTGGATTGTGTCAAAACAATGAAGGATGGAGGAAAAAGTGGGAGACTGAAAAGACAGACCATACTAAGAAGGAATACTAGCTGTCTAATAAAGAGGCTAAGAAAACATTCACAATAGCAAATAATTAGCCATCAGAAAAACTCTACCTGCTTCTGGAAAGTGACTCAGCAGATGACAGAAAGAACCTTTATCAGGCTGCAAGGCAAAGACAGAAAAAAATGAAGATATTCATCAGACATCATTTGTTAGGGATGCCAGCAACAAACTGCTTACCAGCCCAGAGGACATCAAAGGCAGATTGAAAAAATACTTCTAGTAGCTTCTGAATGAAGAAAACCCCACAGAAGCGGTGCTACCCCAGTCACAGCCTAGAATAAAAGAAGAGGACCTCCCCCAGAAGAAGTCTGAGCAGAACTAAGGTAGTGAAGTTAGGGGAAAGCAGCAGGCTCAGATGAAGTCACAGAAGATATGATCAAGATGTTGGGTTAGATAGGGGAGAAATGGCTACTTAGGGTGGTCATAGCAGTATCAAGAAAAAGGTGTATCCCAGATAACTGGAGAATAACCAAACTAGTGCCAGTGTACAAGAGCAATGGGAAATCCACAACTGTAGGCAGTGTAGAGGTATACAAGTCCTGTAACACGGCATGCAAGTTCTGCAAAGGGTGACTGGTAAATTAGTACACACAGTAGTAGAAAGTAAGATGGACATGAGGAGTTCAGGTTCAGATCAAAATGCAGAACAATTGACCCAACATTTGCAGTGAGAAGTAGATGGGAAAAAACTAGAGATGAGGAAAGAGTCCAACTGGGCATTTCTAGACATGAAAAAAAATGATGGCAAGGTCACAACAAAGCTGATTTGGGCAATTTGGCTGTTTTTCAAAGTCCCAGAAACATTAGTAGAATTGGTGCGGGCTATGTACAAGGATCAAATGACTCACGTATGAATAGGATTCAAACTCACAGAGGTGTTTCCAGTGGGAGTGGATGTGCACCAGGCTTCGACTCTGAGCCCGTTACAGTTCATACAGGTGATGGACTACATTAGCAAAGAGGTCAGTGGGGGCAGATTAACAAAGTTGCTGTATGCAAACAATGAGGCATTATAGGCAGACTCTGAGCAAGAACTTCAGCAAAAGATAGGGGTAATGGAATGCAAAACCAAAAGCACATGGGATGAAAGTGAGTACAGATAAGACAATGGTAATTGCAGAAAGAGAAAAAAATCACTGGAAGCTGAGAATTAAGATAGAAAAGAAAATACTGGAACAGATTAACAGCTTCAAGTATCTGGGATGGCTATTTGAGGTGAAGGAAACTCTGAATGAGGAGGTCAAAGCTAGAATCAGAGGGGCTGCAGTCAAATGGTTCAGAGTGTCAGGGGTGGTGATTGACAAAATAATTTCAAAGAAGCTAAAAAGTAAGGTGTACAAAAGAGTCATGCAACCAGTACTACTGTATGATACAGAAACCTGGGTAGTAAAGTTATAGCAGTTGAGTGTATGGCAGTAGCATAGCTAAGGTGAGTTGAGAAGGGCAACTCCCTGGGTGCAAAGTGTTGGGGGAATGTGATCAACCATTGGATCTCTTTTATGTATTGCATTTGCAGTCAAACCTGAGCACTGCAGTACTCCATGTGTGGGTTAAACTGTAGAAATGCTTGCTACTTTGCAACAAGTAGTTTTCTACAGTTTAAAAGAAGATTTTTTTTAACTATACCATGAACACCATAGTGTTCCATGCAGGCAGGGAATAAACTGTAGCAACTGTCTGCTACATTTGTAGCAAGCAGCTTGCTCCAGTTTAAAAGATTTTTTTGTAACTATAACATGAGCACCATAGCACACCATGCATGTAGGGTATAAAACTGTAGCAACTGTGTAGTACATTTGTAGCAAGCAATTTGCTACAGTTTAAAAGAAGATTTTTTTTAAATATAACGTGTGGAGTAGCACTCCATGCAGGCATGGTATAAACTATAGCAACTGTTTGCTACATTTGTAGCAAGCAGGTTGCTACAGTTTAAAAGAAGATTCTTTTGTAACTATAACTTGAGACCTATAGTGCTCCATGCAGGCACGATATAAAGTACAGCAACTGTTTGATACATTTTTAGCAAGCAGATTGCTACAGTTTAAAAGAAGATTATTTTTGTTTAAAAATAACATGAGTGTCATAGCGCTTTGTGCAGGCAGGGTATAAACTGTAGCAAACAGTTAACTGCAATTTAAAAGAAGACATTATTATTTTTTAATAAAAGATAGGAAAAGAAGGTCAGGGGAAGGGCACTGAAATGGGACCTGAATGTCTGGGGCAGGAAGAAGGGTTGTTGTGCATCTGGCCACCCGGTTAGTATGCCAGTAGAAGGAATAGCCTTTCTTTTTTTTTGGTTCTTCAGTGAAATAAATGTGGGAAGGTCATGGATCTAACTGTAATCAACATGTTACAGTAAAGTAATGAAGTTTTTTTTTTTTTTTGCTCTTCACTTGAAGAGCTGAAGTGATAGAATGCTGATTAATGGTACTGTCACAGGGTACTGTTCAAGCCAGCTAAGCTTCTGGGTAATGAAGTGATGTACCTCAGATGGGTGGTAGGATGCAAACTGTGGAATAGATGAAGAAATAAGAACATCAGAGCAGAAACAAAAGTAGTTCCAACTGCAGAGGATTTCAAAGGGAACAGATTATAGTGGTTCAGGCACATGTGCAGAAAAGCAGAAGACAATCTGGTAAAGAAGATTTGGGACAGAGAGGAAGAAGGCAAGAAGATATGAAAGCAACCAGCAAAGAGCTGGATTTATTGTATTAGAGAAGACCCACAGCAGTCAGGCTTGACTGTTGAAGAAGGTAGATGAGTGACACTTAATACAGAAAGATGGCAACAGTTGACCCGACACCCCAACCCCATGTAAAAAATGGGAAAAGAGGGTCGATGATCATAGTGATGATGATGAAGATAATGCGGTACAATTACCTAATGACAGAAGTATGTACATTATTCTGACTCACAGAAGGGTTCCCCATGGGAGTGGTGTACATCAGAGTTCAGCACTGGACCAACTACTGCTCATAGTGGTGATGGGCTACATTAGTAAACAGGTTGAAGGGGACAGATCAACAAAACAGCTGAATGCAGACTATGTGTCAATTCAAGCAGGCTCTGATCAGGACTGTTGGCAAATTTTAGGAGAGCGGAATTCAAAACTGAAATTGCAATGAAATGGAGTACAGTTTTTATAGCAACAAATGGGACAAATCATAAGAAGCAGATAGAAGAGAAAATAGTGGAACAGGTTAGCAGCTTCATGTATGTGGGAGGGGTGGTTAAGCAGAAAGGAAGTTTAACTCAGGAGGTAAAAGTTAGAATCAAAGGTACTGCAGCTAACTGTTTCATGTGTCAAGGGTACTGGTGAGAAGAATGATAGAGAAGCTGAAAAGTCAGGTGCATAAAACAGATGTGTGACCAGCCCTTTAGTACGGTACAGAAAACTAGTCACTGAAGGTAGAGCACTTTACAAAGCTAGAGGTGTTGGAGATGAAGTGCCTGAGCTATGTGATAAGATGCATATTGTAAGCCACATGAAAAAATAACTTCAGTGCAAAAGCCAAAGTAGCTCCAATTGCAATGAAGATCAAAATGAACAGATTGCAGTCTTTTACTCACACTTGCAGGTAAACTGAAGGTGATTTGAGAGAGACATAAAGCATGCAAGGTGAAACAAAGGCATCCAGTGAAGAGATGGATAGATCACATGAGTGAAGGAATGTGGCAGTCAGGCATGGTTGTTTGACTGTTGAAGAAGGTTGGAGAGCAGCACTAAACAGAGAGGTAGTGACAGTTGATGCTATTCTCTGACTCCATACAGAAAAAAATATGAGAAAAGGAGGGGGTTAATGATGGAAATGATTATATATTCCAAAATTCTTTTCTTTTTTCCCACCACTATGACCAGTCCTTGTAAAACATTATACTTTCCTTCCACATCAATTTAGCAGTCCTTATAACTTCTTTCGGTTTCAAAAATTCATGGTCAACTCTTAATCTGCTCTTCGTAGATGTGGTATTATATCTTAAGCCTTTATTTGTCAGCTACAATGCTGTATGGTCAAAATGTAATTCTACAATAATTTATTTCATAACTTTAAAAGACAACCTTAAAAAGGTTATTTTAGTTCTAATACTTCTCATTTATCTGTATAGTTCTCTGTCATCAGCACCTCAAACCTCTCCACCTGATCCAGAATCATTCTTAGCTGTTTCAGATCTATAAATCCTCCTTTCCTACTATCTTCCCCTTAAATGAGTGATGAGATCACCCACCCAGCATACAGGGTCATCAACTACAATGCACATACTGATTTTCTTGAATAATTCCCTTTTTTATTTAAGTTTTAAAAAGCATATTCATTGCATACTCTTATGTTTCCTCTTGACTACAACTCATACCATAATGCTCTCCCTGGCTGTGTCACTACAGTATCACATATCCAGACTTTCTCTTCAGTTATTGTTATAAATGGAACTCTAGAGTATTCATTGAAATAAGAAAGATCAGATATTTTTTTTACCCTGTCTGACTTTTCCATCTGTCTAATTTGCTAACATATGTCACATCCTAAAGACAGATTAGATGAGTCTCATACTGTTTTGTCTTATTTCTGAAAGAAGTAATATTAACAAACAACAATTATTAATTTGCTCTTTTTCTGTGAATCTGCTTTTCTCTCTTTTATATTCTGCATTTTTGCTTACATTTCTTTATCATTTCAAATATAGCTGCCGTGAGGATCAGAGTTACATGGTTATGATACAAACTGCTGACTATCAATTTATACGCAAGCAAGAGGTAGGAAGGTCTCTCAGTCTGCACTAGGTACTACCAAGTGATATTTAAAGGCAGTTGACCTTAACACCATATATGGAATGCACACTGTTGTCTTAGGTTATGACCAGAACTCAACATACCCTAGTAAGCCTTACAATGTTCAGCTGAGGAACAGTATTATATTCATTAGCTTTCTAGTATTTTATCTATCTTGCTGTCAGCCCACAGCCTTGTAGTACAATCTTACCATTAGTAACTGAGACTTGGCAAAACTATTTTGTGTACACACTCACATGGTTTTGTCTAGAAGGTCTAATGACATATTTTAAGTTTCAGTATCACCTTATTACCTTTATTCTAAGACAATACATGTTGCTGCCTCTGTGTATAACCAACACCTACTATATCGAAATAAACCAAACAGATGAAAAAAACATTATAAGCACTGACTTCCGGGATTTCACCAACCTTGATCTCAGCCCAATATCTTCCAGTGGAACCTTACCAAAAGTAATCAAGACTTGGCCAAAATTATTTTTCATGCACACTGTAACAGTGGTGCCCATTAGAGGTTAATTACTTCTTTGTATTTCCAGTATCCCATTCCTGTCTTTATGATAACACTGATACCAGGTCAATCACTCTAGCAGGGCAACTTTATAAGTAATGTCTTCTATTAAAATGAATAGTTCTAGCTATAGCAGCCACCCTCGACAACAAAAACATCAAGGTATTTATTTTCTTCAGCAAAGGGCAGAGATCCCCACCTTTTTTCTGAAAAAAAAAAGAAAACTCTGCTGGCCTCAGATTTAGAGGTACTTTTTCTTCATTCTAGCCACTTTATACTTAGCATCAGATTTCCAAATATGTGCCAGAGGGTATGTCAGTTGAAAAATTATAACATCCCCTTCAGACAGCAAAGATACTTCATCTGATTATCCAGACTGGAAAATCTCCCATCCCTCATATCTCTATGCACATGAAGATCACAAAGATGAGTTTTAACAAGACACTCCCTTATTGCAGCCAATCAAACAGCATGAATGAATGTGACCTAATGCCTGGAATGTGACTACAGCCCTTGCTGTGTTATACAGGGACTCTACAACTGCAGTCTTGATACTCCATAGTCCTGCAGGATTTCCCATATTAAGGCTTTAATTCAATACTGAGTTTTTCTAAAGTTTGAAGAACAACCGTAGCCTAGACTAATAAGCTACCTCAACACCCTCATATAGCTGTGCATGGTTATGAAGGAAATCCACTGACAAACAACCTGGAGAAAATCTACGGTATTCCATCTGAATTTAAGTCTGTACTATTAGACAATGCACTTTGATATAGATTTTTCAGTGAACCAAAAGAGAAAGATCGATCTATAAATGGAGGACATCTCTTGGCTCACTTTTTAAAAGATTCTTGAAGGTTATCATCCCAGTTTTCTAGTGCAGGTTGCCCAATCCATGCTTTTCATGAATATTGAAGAGGGGCATTGACCACAGTACTCCGACCATGTTCCTTTCTTTCAACATGGTAATCTGCATCTCACTAACACACAGAACTTTATAACTATGGAAATGTATGCCTAATGCAGTAATTGTTGATACAATGATGGGCCCATAATCATTATACTTTTCAGACACTGCCTCCTGATAGAAGGGTACATCCACTGAGTTGTGGACTTCATCAAAATGTTCCTTCCAGTAATCTCTCTAGTACAGATGGATTAATATGGCCAGCTCTCGCTTAGCATAACCTGAGTGAGATTTTTGTCTTCCCTCTAATGCTCCAAATTATTTGTCAGAACCACAGTGAAACTGGCTAGTAGATTTTTTGATCACTCCTCTGATCACCTGCTAGGCTCACTTCAGTCTACTGTCCATGTGACTTTCCTGTCCAAGTGGTACCTATTGGTTAATCAAAATATCTCTCTGCAAGCACATTGTCTTCATCATTCATAGTTTTCTTCACCATTGGTGTCCACTAGTGGGTCTTAGATTTACCAGTATGATAGAAACTGGCCACTCACTGCCTGTATTAAATAGGATCCATTTAGAGTCAGTGTCCCCAGCCTCATTTAGAACATAGTAAAAGCCCTCTCAGAAGTAGGATTAGAACTCATCTCACAGAGACACCTGTGTCAGATATTGTCAAGAAGCCATCACTGCTTGTTTGACTCTCCAGGGTTGCCTGACCAATGCACACACTGGCGAGCCCCTCTCCACCATGATGTGATAGTAGTGCATCATGTCTCTCCCCCTGAAAGTCTTGAACATGGTTACCCTTCATAAAACTGAAAGCATATAATATCTAATTGCAAAACAGCGAGACCAAATGATCAAAACTTCAAAACATCTAAAACTCATAATATCGAATCTCACAACATCAAAAACTACAAAGCAAATATAAATAACATCCCATACACTTTTTACTACATTTCTCAGGGGGGCAAGCCCCTCAAGTGGGGGGCTATGCCCCCCACACCCCCTGTAAATTAAATATACCAACTCCGAGATCACACTATAGTGGGAAAAAGTTAATTTCCTAACCCCACTGTATCGCGATCAGCATAAAGAATGTACACATAATATCTAAATCACTACCTGTATGACCTAAACGCACTGACAGAGTGGCATAATAAACACTATATACAGATTAACAGAATAAACTATAACATTTACATGTCTGATGATATGCTACTCCATTTTATACATTTCCGATGTAAGATTTGATGTTATGAGTTTTAGATATTTTGAATTTTCGATCATTTGGTCTCGCTGTTTTGCAATTAGATGTTATTAGCTTTTGATTTTATGAAGTGAAACCCTTGAACATACAACTTCATGTCTGAGCACAGTATCATAGAAGTGTTATCAGCCTTCATCCCAAATTGCTCTTGTACCAAGTACACTTGTGAACATCCTTTTATCTGAAAATGGGAAAGCCTATGAGCACTTACATGTGCTGCCTATCCTAACCCTTCCTAACTGTAACTTTAACTGTATCTTTAATTCTCCCCTTGCCTCCTTTACTACTCTCAATCTACTCTGTGATATTTCACCTCCTCTCTACCTTTACCTTAGTCCCGCCCACCTATTCCTTACCTTGTATGCATTACTTCTGTCCCGCCCCTATCCTCTGTGAGTTTACTAATACTCCTTCCTGCACCTGCGGCACTCCTTTTGCTGCCCTCCACCTTTCCAGGTCTCTGGCTGCTGCTAGCTCCTGCCTAGGCGTGCTAACTCTGGTAGGTTACCTTAATTTGGAGTTCTCAACTAGTACTTAGAAACTGTTGCTGATGCCCTATTAACTGGAACCTGTTACTGCATTGTTGTCGATTACCTGTACCAGCACGCTGAATTGAATGCTGCAGTGTTTGCCGAACTATCCAAAGAAGTCAACATTATTTTGTATCACAGAATCTTGCGTTTTGGACTAACAGCTTTATTTTTTTAAGACGCTGTTCTCTTGATACGGATAATATAATCCGTTTGTATCTGTTTCTACGTTGTACCAATCGAGTAACACTAATAGTTTGTTAAAGTGCTTACAAACCTTGTCTTAATACCTGCACGCTCAATTATCGCAACTGTTATGGATAATATCATTCGTGTACAACTGTTATTGCTATGATTTCTTTTGAGCATTTATAAGGAATTGTTATGGTATCAACAAACCCTGTCTTATTACCTGCAAGGTTATTTATGGTAGCTAATGTTTAGTTTCTAGCTGATAATACTTTATTTGAACTGTGTTTTTGATTTCTCTTTTTGGCGCACTTCCAAACATTTAGAACATCTTTAGACTGCTACTAGATCTGTAGTGCTATTGCTACCGAAACTGCGACACCCACGTGGCGCTTAAATTTGCATTAATTGGCGTTTCTGCCATCGCAAACTGAACTACACCATTCTTGTTCTTTTCTATTCACTGTGCGCTCCCTAATGTGAGCCTATATAGTATCAAAGCGTTTCTAGCTATTAATATTACAATATATTACATTATCTAGCTATTAATATTACAATATGTTACATTATCCTTGCTGTATTTTAACCTTCTTTCTAAACTGGTTGAATCATCTATGACTGTCTTTTCTTTGGAAGCCTTACCGCTACCAAAGCTGTACCTCCCTTACTATTTGTATAGCGTGGCATTTGTAGATACAAAGCATAAATTACCCATGTTGATCGTATAATTGTTATACCTTGATGTTGATATAAGCATGCGCTCCCTACATTGAGGCCATCTAGATTTACAGCGTTTTTAGCCGCTGATATTACACATTACAGCAATATTATAGTTCTTTTTAATGTATTTTGTTCCAGATATTTTGAATGTATTACGAATCCTACATGAATGAACAGATAGTTTATTCCTGACTGTCGGTAGTTTTGTAGCCTTATCGCTACTACAGCTGCGCCTCCCACGTGGAGCTTACTGGCTGTATAACTTGGTGTTTTTCGTAGCAAACAGTCAATACGCCACATCTTGTAGTTACTCAACCCACTATCTCCCATATGGAGCATACTGCTTGTATTACTAATTATCCACATTATCTAATTATCAACCCTACACTCTTGGCGCTACTTTCAGAAAGAGCAGTATAGCTTAATATTATTGCTAAGCTTTTAGTGCTGTTATCGTACTACCTATGTTATTATACTTTGTTTACCTGCTATTTTGACATTTTAGACAGTATTTAGACATTTACTTGCTAAAGGTGGTTTAGATATAAACTGATTGCCTTTTGCTGCTATTTACCTCAGCTGGTTTTGTTGTACTGTTTTTATTTTTTCTCTTGTACCTCCTGTATTTGAACATCTATGCTAACCCTGTCTCTTTTTTTTATTCCCTTCCTACCAATCTGCCCTACCTGTCTCCCTAGATTTCTAGCTTAATCTCTACTGTTTCCTGTCCTGTTTACCTTCCTACTGGTGTTGGAAGAACCTGGCCCTGCCTACAGGATTGAAAGTTGCTGGTTTCCTAAATTCACTCCATTCAAGGAACAGAAAGTAGGTTCTGGGCTCTGATTTTTGTTGATTTATAGCCTCCTATTAGGTCAATCTCAAGAGTCTAGACAATTGCCTATGTCTTAGAGCCTAGCAGCCAGTACCTCTCCTCTTCTTAACCCTCACTACTCCTTCACACCCCTTACTTTTTAGCTTTTTTTTTCTCTACTCTTACTTCCTACAACTCTTCGCTATCCTATTTCAGCTGCCCCTATTCACATTTCTACTACCTACACTATCCAGTAGATGGCAGTCTTCTCTCACTGATTATTTCTCTACTGCTTCTACTGCCTCTGACTATCCCCGTTTAAGTTTGCAAGGTTAGGGTTTTGGTCTTCTGATCTCCCTTAGTCTCTGTACTTACCTTGCTGTCTATCTAGCTCCCTGCTAACTGTAGTTTTCTTTGTTTCCTACTGCTGTAACCTGCCTAATCCTTACCTGCTACACTATCACCTATTTCTTCCTTCTCTCCTACTGTATGTTTTACTTAACTTCTTTCATCCCACTGGTGAAAGGAATCTTTCTATTCCCATCAAACTTACCTGCATTTCTGATTGTCTCCTTTCTAGCCCACCTTCAGTTGTTTCTACCCGCTCCGTTCGCCCTGTGGGCTCACTCCGCTCCCATCCCTACCCCCAATTCCCACCCACCCCCAGGGGTCCTCAATTTATAGCTCTTTTAGACACACCCCCTATCCTAGCCCTCCTATCCTTTCACTCCACCCTATACCCAATACCCTTTCTCCACCTCTATACTCCCACTCATTTCTTTACTTCTCCTTTCCTATTTCCTTTCACATCTCCGGCCCATCTCTACCTCCCCTTATCCAACTCCTCTTTCTGTGTTATTATTTCCTTTCACTTCTCCCTCCCATCTTAACTTCCCCTTATCTAACTCCCTTTTCTGTGTTATTCCTATCCCCTCTTTATTTTACCTGGTTCCAATTCTAACCTTTCAGTAATACAACCCTCTCTACTATCTCAACGCATACTTTCTCATATTCTGTCTATTATACTCCTACTCCTCTTACAATGGCTTCCTACCAAACTACCCAGCTCTTAATCTCACTTCTACTTCTTTCCACCCTATGCTCAATGTACCTCCTGTCCTACTTTGAAAAACCACTTTATGTACAACACTGCCACCCTAGCAAACACACAACAAAATTTCTCCTTCCACTTATACCATTCCCAAATATTTCTTCTACCCCTAATTATCATTTACCTAAATTCCATAGACTCTCACACCTTAACTATTTAGTGCATTCTGAGAACAAAACTAAAATACAAACCCTTCTAAGGATTAACCTCTTAAACAAACCTACTAATCCCTCCCTCCTAGATGGAGATATCCACCCTAACCCTGGTCCTACTTCCCTTCTCCCCTAGTGTCTACACCTAAACCTAATAACACCTTCTTAATAGGCCATCTTAATATCCAAAGCTTAAACAATAAAGTACCATACCTGCATGCCCTCCTACATACTCAATCATTTGATATTCTCTGCCTCTCAGAAACCTGGCTAAAACCTACTACTAAAGACACTGAAATTATTCCCCAGGGCTATAATATAGTAAGACTCGACCGTCCCAACCGCAAAGGTGGTGGTGTTGCCATCCTTTATAAAAATCATCTAAATATCACTACCCTTCCAAACTCTCCAACTCATGATAACAAAATAGAAGTAATCATTGCTAAACTTCAATTAAATTCCAAAAAATCTCTTTATATCATCTGCATGTACCTGCCTCCTGGTAACAACATACCTATCCTTGAGAATTATCTCAGTTGGGTATCAGCTACTTATCCACAAGAAACTATTATACTAGGCGACCTTAACATAGACTGGAATAGCATAAATGCTGAAAACCCTTCATCTCATATCAACCTACATAGTTTTACCCAAACTATTACCTGTACAACCAGGCGAAATAAACATAGTAATAGAGAAAGCATCCTAGACTGGATACTTATAAACAGAGTCGAACATAACTACAAAACAGGAACCCTGCCTGATGATGTTAGTGATCACTCTTTAATCTTCATAACTAGGGAAAAGACTGATTGTACTATCCCCCATATTACAAGGAAAGTACGCACCATCAAAAATTTTAATCTTGACCTATTTCAGACGGAACTCGGTTTATGTAACTGGAACACCTTAAAAAAGCTTCCTCTTGAAAATGCAGTAATCTACTTTAATACAACTTTTTTATCTATTCTTGATAAACATGCTCCTGAACGTAGCATTAGAATTAAATCCAATTCAGCCCCCTGGCTCTCCCATGAAACAAAAAAACTTATTCTTACTAGAAATAAAGTCTGGGCCTCATGGAGATCCCACAGAAATAACCCTGACTTTCTACACTTCCGTCAGCTTAGAAATTTAACTAAAAAGGCAGTAATATCTGACAAAAAGAAATTCTACCTTGAACTACAGCAAAACCATCTAAATAATTCTAAACTCTTTTGGTCCTCAGTCAATAAGCTCCTCTCCCCAGGAACCTCTAAAACACCTTCCCCTATTAATGCTGACCCTGATTCCCCCCAACAAACTGCAGATGCTTTTAACTCTTTCTTCACTGATACTATACAAGCTCTAGCTAAACAGCTAAATGCCAACAACTTCTGCCAACCAAGCAACATAACTAACACCTCCTCTAAATTCTCTCTACAACCTATCTCTACAACGTTCATTTATAGACTCCTTCTTAAACTAAAACCTTGCACCCCCTCTGCTGACAAGCTCCCTTCACTATTTCTACAAAGGCTGCCAAAGTCATCGCATATCCTATATCTATTCTCATAAATAGGACCATCAAAGAAGAAATCATCCCTGATATCTGGAAAGCCTCTCATATCATCCCACTTCATAAAGGTGGAAATTCCAACGACTATTCAAATTATAGACCGATTGCTCTCCTCTCACCCTTGGCAAAAATTCTAGAAAAATGTATTCATCATCAACTTGTACAATATCTCTCTCTCCACAATATTATAGCAGACTGTCAACATGGTTTTAGGCCATATCACAGTACTACGACTGCCTTGCTTTCCTTTGTAGATACTATTAATCAGAACCATAATAACAACTTACTCTCTTCTGCCCTCTTCATTGACCTCTCAAAAGCATTTGATATGGTCAACCATGCATTATTACTTAAGACTCTTGAATCTCTCTCTTTCGATTCCTCAGCCATTACATGGTTTAATTCCTATCTCACAAATAGAAAACAGGCAGTTCTATGGGATAACCATATTTCCTCTTACTTGCCTGTTTCCATTGGAGTTCCTCAAGGCTCTATCCTTGGCCCACTTCTTTTTTCCCTCTTCATTAATGATCTGCAAACAATAATCCCTCAAGCTACATGTATTCAATATGCTGATGATTCTACACTCATCTTCTCAGCATCTTCCACTTCAGAACTAATCTCGCTTACCCAAAATGTCTTTAATACCGTGGAAACATGGTTCTCCAGTCGTCTCCTCTTACTAAATGCCAAAAAAACTAAACTTCTTCTCTTTACCCCCACTTCCAGGACCTCCCCCTTAAACTTTAATATCTCCTCTAACAGTGCTACTGTCATCTCACCTGATGTTACAACTAAACTGTTAGGTATTACCATTGATAATAATCTCTCTTTTGACCAACATATTAACAATTCCATAAAACTAGTCAACAGAAAAATAGGATCTTTGTATCGAATTAGACCATTTCTTACACCATCTACTAGAACTAAGATTGCTCTTTCCCATCTTATTTCTACTCTTCTTTATGCCTCACCCATCTTTACCAACCTCAAGAAAAACAACCTTAACAAATTAGCTAGCTGCTACAATAGCATTGCTCGCTTCGCTACTGGTAACCCCTATAGAACCCATCATTGTCTTAACTTGAAACAACTAGGCTGGCTTGAAATTCAAAACTATCTTACTATCCATCAACTCATTCTGGCCCATAAAATACTGTACCAACCAAATAACACTCCTGTACTCTCCCAACTCATAATCCCTTATAGCAATCTTAACTCTCTCCGCTCTTCGAGTAAACTATTGACTAATAATACTGCTGGTAACTCCCTATTCACCAATTCTGTTGGTACTAAATGGAATTTGTTACCTACTAGCATAACAATGATTTCTTCTCTGCCCCTTTTCAAGCAAAACATTAAACGACACTTCCAAAACCACTGGCTTTGTTCCTGTAGTAAACCTGATTAACCTTGCACTATTACTTCTTATCTCAAACCATCTCTCTTATTCTTCTTTTACTCTTTTCTCCTCCCATCTTTTCTCTTCTCTCTTTTCATCCGCACCATGCTTCTTTCCCTGTTAACTTTCTTAACCTGCTTTCTCCACCTCTTATCCCTTTCTCCCTACCCCACTCTTATTGTTCCACTTTCATTACTTATTATCTTTGTATCCTGATCTCTAAGTATTTTTAATTCCTGTATGATGTTGTTTTAAATTTCTCCGTGTGTGGTAGTAAGTAATTAATTTTATACTAACTTGTTAGAAGATTTTTGAATTTTTTTTGCTGTTTTTACTAACCTTTTCCTAAATGGCTTATTATCATCTATGTTGATTTTTATGTATGTATACATTTTTACTTCTGTGGAGCTTTTCTCCTCGGGCCTCTACTGAAAAAGGAAATATATCCAGCTAGACTAGCCCGGTCAACAAATGTAAAATAAAATAAAATAAATGTACAAGAAAGTCCAAGAGCAACTCACCACTTTGGTTCAGATCTGTAAGGTCATTCCTGACAATTGTGGCCACCCAGTTATCTCCTGTTATTCTTCAAAAGAGCACTGAAGTTTCCCAATACAATAAAAGAACTGGTAGATGGCACCATCATAATAACTTAACAACACTGTCCAAAAAGACAAATGCATCGTAAAGTGTTTAAGGCCTAAGCAAAAACAGTAGTTAGTTTTTATCTGTTAAACCTTCTCATCAACCTAAACAAACTCCATTTCTATAGCTACAGCCTATGATTTCTATATATCTGCACACATCATGGGAGTTCTCATGAGGCCTATTTCCTAAAAAGATGAGTGAATGATTCATCAAGAAATATGGTTACACAGCCCATTCTGTGCAGAAAGTTAAATTCATCAGCTTTCAGCCCATCCTTTACCACCTCTTGCAACATCACAAGCTATTTCACTTCAAATGAGTTGATATTGTGCATCACTAACTTCATTTTCAGCCACAATAGCTAAAACCTGCCTGAATCTATCCCATTCATGACCACTACCTAGCTGGCAGAGAATCGGCTCCTACTTTACCATGCAGGCATTCAGCCAAAAGGATGGCTCCAAACAAGCACCACTTCATATTAAGCCCCGGTAAGTACATGGGTGGGATCACCGGTGAATAATACTAAAAGGCCTGATTCCAGGAGTGGGGATCCTTTAATCCTGGCTGAAGGAGGGTACTTGTTGAATGTTCAGGGACTGGAACTGTAATCATTAGATCTGACCAGAAAAAAATGTCAATGAAGGAATGAATACTAGTTCTGAGATTGTACTATGATGAAGTATCACCCCTCACTCTGAGCTATAGCAATCTCAGACTGGGTATTTATAAGAATAAGGCTAGAGTCACAGCCCCCACATTGAAGTGGAGGGTGCAAGGGGACAATCTCTCCTCCAAAAATGCTTCAAAAGTGCAGGGCTGAGTTTCAGAATTCCCTAATAATCTGTTGAAGTCGAGCTTTTTTCATCTTAGAACTTTCATTATCAGGTGCCAAAGTTCTGATATGAAGTCATCCAGGCAGCCACAGATTCAGTACCCCCTATCACAAGGGTCTTCTTTTGGCTTGTTCTTTGCTTGCCCTTTCACACCCAGATCTGTTCAAAGAGGAAGGCCCTACCAGGGGAACAATGTCCAAAAACAAAATTCTGAAGCTCATTGTGATACATAAAACTCTCTGCATTTTATTTGGAAAGCAGATAATCACTCAGTCAGTACATTGCAGTACCTAATCTTTCTAATTTGATCACTTCTTTATACATATCTTTCATTTGGGCTATACAAGTACTATGCTTTGTTTATTTTTTGTTTCTATGTGTTTACATGTTATTTCTACTACATAGCTGTTGCTGATGGTTGAATTTGATTAATAATTTAGTCTTCTCTATTTTTGCATCAGAATGTTCTTACTTGAGGTTACTTGTGTTTGATTAGCAACCTAATTTCTGGAACAGCCAATGAGGGAGAGTAGGAGTCAATGACTGATGTTGGAGCGAAAAGCCTGGGTCAAAGTGAGACTGCCAGACCTGCTGCATGAATGGCTCCTAGTACAGGTAGGAGATCTGACAAACAGCAACAAGATCAAAAGTTCTGGACTCACTAGTCTGCTCTTTGCACAATAACCACATTCTTCATGCACACAGGAACATGCATGTGCTTCACAATGGAGTTGTAGGCATGCATGGACATCAGGCTGCTACAGGAAATCAACACATACACCATGGAAAAAATTCATCCACCCTCTATGTCTACCTGAATGGCAGTACTTCCTCTGGTCAGCTGTTGCATCTCAATCTAACCACACAAGGGAGTGAAGCACTAATACTTAATCGCTGTTGGAGAACAGAGATTCCACCATGAGGAGAATAGTGTGCAAATTAACATTATAGGAAAAATGAATGCATTTTAGATCAAGCAGAAGGGACGATTATGAGCATGCTATAAGGACAAAGGTACTTTGAAAAATATATTTACATGTACTACAAGACAGAGATCTACTTTATTGCATCGATTGCATTTAAAATCATGGTTTACACTTGAATGTAAGCAAATTTGATTTTTAGAAAGATTGTTCAACAGTTTTATGCAAGCTTGTCAAAAGTCTACTCTATTTGCATTCTTAGATTTGTTAAACTACAACACTAGCACTTCAGTTGTTTGACCTTGGATTTGTTCATTATAAACAAACTGCAAGGTCGTGGATTTCTTAACATGTATGATGTGACATGATATAGAGAGATAACATGTATATGTATGTTAATGCAAATGCCTACATGTATGTTGACACATATCTTTCTGTATTTATACATGCAGCTTTTGCAAAATATATCACCAATATGAAAATATTTATCAATTAAACACTTCTGCATAATGCTGCATGTAAACCTCCTTTTGAAAAACTAAACAAACAGTTTGCATACCTGAATTCATAACATGAAAAAAGAAGTTACTCAGTTACATATAACATTGTTTGTTGAGGCACATGAGTGGGATGACAGAGTATCCATATTCGGCCCTGTTGTTTCTCCAATTGAATAAGAGTTGCAGTGGTGTATATTTTTTATGTCAAAGAACTGTACAGTTTTAATGTTATCTGCTTCTCCAGAAAACTAACAGCAACTCTTAACCTTATTTCATTCTATGTTTAGGAAAAATCCATTAGCTTGTTAAAATACCCTGGTGGCTTGAGCCATTACCCAATCTGTGTGTTAGTATAAAGATGGATAATGAGGCAATGAGAAGAAAAAAATTGATTGCCTAAGTATGCTGCACTGAGAACAAAATATATGGCCTGCCAACATGAGAGGCGGTAAGCCTAACTGTATTGTATATCTCTGCCAGCAGCTAGTTAAAAGAAGCTTCTGTATGTTTTTAGAACATTGTTTTAAAATAGTTTATAATTGCCAGTGTCAGTAGACAAATAATTTATAGATTCATTTATTTGCATTTATTTCATTTAGAACTGACTAGCTTGTTAACTTACCGTGGAATTCTTAATACTCTTCTAAGATTTGAAAACAGCATTTGTAATAGGCTTTAAATTACTAATTACAGTGCAGATTGCAATGCTGTTAGACCTTTCTAACACTGGCAAGGTAACTGGCATCTATTGTCATTTTGTAGGCTGAGTGCAATGAAACTGAATCCTTCTGCATAGTTTTCAAAATATGAAAAAATGAGGGAAGTATGGCTGATGGACTGTGATATATCATTTGGGTGACAAATGACAAACAGTATAACTTCACCTCTGTGTCAGTAATTTATTTTATTTTAGTTTTCTGATTGGGCTGTCCATCTGAGCAGAGGCCATTTACAGTGTGAGCTTAGGTAGAAAATATCCATCTCTGATTATGTACAATAAAATTTCAAGCACATTGCACAGATGCAGTGCAGACAATGATCACTACACGAAACAAGATGGCCCTAACGAATAACCACATGAAGACATTCAAGCAGAAATCTAGTGTAAAGCACTGGTCACCAAACAAAATAAGGAATACCAAAAATAACTTCATATGTCAGCAATCATGTAAGGTCAACAGCTAAGTGGCCCAGTGTTTATGGTTGCTATCACATTGGTTGTGTACTCAGTATTCCAGTTTCTTCCATTCTCTTAAAGCATAGCAGTTAACTGGCTACATTAATTATCCCTTTATTAATTATCCCTTTATTAATTAACCCTTTATTTTATATATGGGCTGCATTTGCCATTGATCTTGTGGCCTGTATCATGCCTGAAAAGGTTTCATATATGACAAGTCATTGTAACCTTTTAACATAAACATAAACTTAAATAAAAACTACACTAGGGTAGCTACTGCTTTGAGAAGTGCAGTGGGGGAAAAGTAAGTGGATGAGAAGATGTTAAATGTATTTTAATGAGAATCAAAACTCGTATCTACATGGAACAAGTACTATGAAGAAGTGAATGGAAAAGTGGGGAGATAAAGTAAAAGAGAAAGATGAAGAAACAAGGAATGCATTTAACAGGTATAGCTTTAATTGCTGTCTCAAGTAAAATTACAACTAAAGCTATCATGAAGAGTACATTTACATAACTAAATCGCAAGTGTGATGTGGGGAAGGCAAGTCAACAGTGAAACTCCATGCTTACAGCTCCATTGTCTCTGACAGTTTTTTTAGACAGAATTCCAGATGCAAAGAAGATGGCAGGTGAATGTGCCATCTTCATATGTTACTTCTGACTGAAAGAAGTTACTATTTTTATTCCTGGGAAAATTGTATTGGTCAGTCAAGGAACCCTACTGTGTCAGAGAGAGAGCTAATCATTGTTACAGAGAATTTAATGAGGAAACTTTACTTGGATGCCCATAACCTTAATTATGGGCTTAAGCAGTCCATCCTAGTGGGGTGACAAGTAGTTTCATTCCCCTTAAACGTGACGTAGCTTTTTCATTCTGTGTCACACCATCTCAAGCGTGCTCATCATAATCTTTTGATACAAGACATAGAGTAGGACTCCAAACAGCAGTCTGTCTAAAAAATAAATCAGATTTGTTACATTGGACCTAACCCTGTCAGTTACTGATATGTTTACTCAGCACTGTTTGCCAAGCTGGTAATCAGTCATTGAAAGTTAAATGAGCATGTCCCCAAATATAACATCACTGTTGTACTGATGTCTTATACATGTAATGCACATGCCCATTTTATCAGAATTTTGGTTAAGGGGCAGAATTTGAAAAGAAATTGGGGAATCTCTCTTTTTGAACTAAAAAAAAAAAAAAAAGAAAAATACATTAATTCTGGCTCAACTTAAAAATAGTCCTTAACCAGATAGTCAGATGTCTAGCACATTTGACCAGATGCTGCTACTATTGATTTGCATGTGGAGACACATTTTTTTTCTGTAGTTATTACCCTTTAGTAGTGGTCATGCAGCTGTGGAATCAGCATGTATAAGTATATTAATGAAATGTTCTTTGGTTTTGCGACTTTTATTTGTGCTTTTTGTAGTATTTGCAGATGCAAATTTCTTTTCCTTGCATTTGAAACTGTGTGCCATTGCAGTATGTGTTGTCAACCATTGCATAGTCTCTCTCTCTCTCTGTATATATATATATATATATATATATATATATATATATATATATATATATATATATATATATATATATGTGTATACTGAGTAATAATACTATTTACAGTATACATTGCAGCACTGAGCAACAACCTTCTTAGGCTACAGAGATAATCCAGTCTGATCCAAGCAGAGCTATTTTAAATACATTTAAAGGCAGAAGAAATCTGTATAGAAGTTACATGTGTGATGAGTTACAGCTTCTAACTTTTCCACAATGAACATATTCATACTGATAACCTACTGCTGGCATGGGAGCTGTTGTCAACTATACTCCCCCTCACACCACTAGTCCAATTCATCCTTAAGTCTTGGTGAGTACCTTCATGAGCTGGACCCTGTTTTTCACAAAATCTCACCAAGACGACACTGATATATAGACAGTATTTTATATAGCATATATTATGGACAGAAGTAGGTTAAAAAATAAAGAAGATAGCTGAATGCACAACACCCAGGATAAAAAAAGTGCCCGGTCCTGGTAGGCGCAATGGTACTAGGACTGGAAAAAAATGATAGTGTAAATTCCTCAATACATGGGAGTATTCCTACAATGGGGTTAGGTCAGGCCCAGGGGGAAGATGCCCCCCCCCCCCATTGTAGAAGGAAGTAGCAGTCCACAAAAATCACAAAAACTGATAGATCAAAAAAGAGCCATACAGACAATAGAGTGGACTATTGAGGATAAAAAAGAAATTAAGTATTGTTACTATTATGCAAGAAGCCCAGAATGTCCAAAGAAAAGATATACAAAAAGATTAAGAGAGAAATGAGAGGAAAGAAAATTACTTCCACCAGAAAAACTGTCAGAAGCTTCAAATAAAAATTTGTGTTCATTAATACAACAGAGCCATGAGAAACACTATATAGCCCAAGAAATCTTGTGCCATTTGGAAAAAGAAGTGACTGAGGAAGTGTGAAAATTTAAAGGACAAAATTTAGACATGTTTGAAGAGTATAAACAAGAAATATGGACATGGGAAAGAAAGAGAGATCTGTATGGTGCAATATTTATGCAAAGGAAAAAGCCAAATTAATTAACACAAAAGAGGAAGCCACAAAGATAGCCAAAGATAAATACAGGCAAAGGCATCCAGATATGGAAAATGTCATAATAAAAAATAAGATCACAAAGAGGGAATGTAGAACAGAAGATTAGTCAAGTAGAAGTTAAAAAACAGAAGCTGAAGTTATGGAATACTCGCAAAGTGAAGGATTCAGTGTAGAAGGTATAACACAGGTCATATCAAAGCATGATGGAACAACTAGTCCCCAAAGTAAGGAGAAACAAAAGGAGCAGGAGACATCTGAAGAAGAAATAGAAATATGGACATGGGAAAGAAAAAGAGATTTAATATGGTGCAATATTTATGTAAAGGAGAAAGCAAAACTAATCAATGCAAAAAGAGCAGCACCAAAGATATTTGAAGAGAAATACAGGCAAAGACATCTGGATATGTTAAATTTTACAATATAAAAAATAAGAAAACAAATAGGAAAAGTAGAAAAGAGGATTAGTAATGGAAAAGTTAAAGAAACAGAATCTGATGTTATAGAGTACCTGCAAAGTGAAGGATTTAGTGTAGAAATTTTAACTTAGTCTACAACACAAACGGATAGAGCAACATACACCCACATTAAGGGGAAACCAGTGGAGGAAGCATCTAATCAGTTGACATATGAAAATACTTTGTAGCCTCCCATAGAAAACCAGTATAAAGGTTCAGTTGGAGCTACACAGCAAGGGAAAGAACAAGAGAATGAGGCAACTCTGACACAGTCAATGTCGTGGAGTGATAGGCCAGTGAGATCCTATATGAAAGAGCAACAGATTACAGAGCGTGAAACTGAAGAGAATGTGGCATAGGAAGAAGCTCTGGAACTTTCTATAGAATGCTAGCAGGAAATGGCTAACAAAGAATGTGCCCTGAGTTTAGAAGAAAATGATCTAAGAGAAGAGTTGCTTGATTTAATATAGATGGATAGCCGTATTAAGATCAATGAAAGAAAAAAGAAATAGACTGCAGAAGGCCAGTAGAACCCAAAAAGTTAGAAGTTTCATACAACAAATAAACACAGTAATTAGGACTATCCATAGAGATTCATGTGATATAAGAGAAGTAAATAGGATACATTATTGTGTAGCCAAATTAATAACAGATAAAGTTCTACCACAAGAACACCAAGAACACAGGG
Organism: Protopterus annectens; assembly: GCF_019279795.1. Taxonomy (NCBI): domain Eukaryota; kingdom Metazoa; phylum Chordata; order Ceratodontiformes; family Protopteridae; genus Protopterus; species Protopterus annectens. Next base: position 1,045,368,082 of record NC_056728.1, on the reverse strand, counting down.
TAGTAAGGGAAAGGACGGGGAGAAATTGGATGTCATCATGGAAGTATCGAAGAGAGAAAATAAAGATGTGTCACTTTTAGAAGTGTATAGAAGAGGGAACAGATCAACACAAATACTCAGAAAGATAGGCGTGATAAAAATAATGTGCAGTATTATAATGGATCAGGATTTATCATGTGCTATCACAAATAATAAACTGAAAATATCAGCACAGGCAGAAAATTTTAGAAGCTACACAGATAAATATAAAGGAAAAGTACAAAATAAGCAATTTTTAGTGGCCCTAAAAATTTTATAGAGAACTGGGAAACAAGGTAAAAAGAACCACCAAAAAAAGAAGAAATAGCTACATTTTGGAAAAATATTTATAACGATCCTGTGGAACATAACAAAGATGCTAAATGGACAGAAGGATTAAAAGAAACAATAAGAAGTTCAAATGTGCAGGGTATGAAATGGGGTGAAGTAATGGCTAGAGAGATTGAAGCAAAGTTAAGAAAAGCCTTGACTTGGAAAACCCAGGTCCAGATGCTGTATGTAATTTTTGGCTTAAAGTATTAACATCTTTGCACAAAGATTTAGCCATGAGTAAGAACTATTTATATGCACCGCGAACAGACACGAGCCAGGCTAACAACAGGAAAAAAACAATGCTCCTACCTGCAAGCTACCCTAAAAACTATAGACCAATAATTTGCCTTCTGATGATGTATAAACTATACACTGTAATTGATGCAGATGGAGTTTATACTCATTTAGAAGAAAGCTCAATTATGGCAATAGAACAAAAGTTTAATAAAAGAAAGTCATATGGACAAAGGATCATTTATTGCTAAATAAAGTCATAGTGGACAACTGTAAAAAGGGAAAAACCAGTCTGGCATGGATAGACTACAAAAAAAGCATTTGGCAGTGCCCCACATTCATAGATTATTAAAGAGTGCTTAAAATGTATAAGACACACCCTATACTGATAAACCACATCACAGTGACCATGAAACAGTGGCAAACCACTTTACAGTTAAGCTATGATAAAGGACAAATTATTATTCCAGGGATAAAAGTCCAAAGGGGGGTATTCCAAGGTGACTCTCTGTCACTGCTGGTCTTTTCCCCTTGCCCTTAACCCATTAAGCTTTCTGTTTAATAGATTAACTCATGGTTATAATTTGGCTGCCAGAAAACAATGAAGTGTAAAGACTTCTCATCTTCTCTTTGTCGATGCTTTAAAACTTTATAGTTCCTCAGATGAGGAACTGAAAAGACAACTGCCAGTAGTCAAAACTTTTTCAGATGATATAAGAATTTCCTTTGGTCTTGATAAATGTGCAAAAGCAACCTTTAAAGCAGGAAATCTGCAGCACCAAGAGAACATCAATTTGGGATAAGAATATGATATAAAAGAACTGGAGCAAGAGGGAGCAAATAAATATTTGGGAATTGCTTTTAAGGATCAACAATAAAATATGAACAAATGCTAATAAAACTTAGTAAGAAATATTTTATAGACTTAAAATAATCCTGAAAACAGCATTGACATCTAGGAAAAAAGTTGAAGCTTTAAACCAATTTGCTCTTCCTGTACTAACTTACAGTTTTGGAGTGATTGACTGACCCCGAAAGGTGTAGGATAGATTAGACAGGAAAACAAGAAGGATGGTTCCTGCTTATCAAATGATTTATAAAAGTCAGTGCATACCAAGATCATATATTTCCCATTCTGAAGGAGGTATGGGTCTCCTTGAAACTGATTACATGTCTAGATCTCCAATTGTGGGACTGCATACATATCTGCTGACCTCACAAGACCGAAACATAGTGAAATGTTTGATACATGAGGAGAATTAATCTAAAATAACTTCCCTGCTTAATCTAGCAGAAGCATATTGGCGTCAAGCGGGAATGGAAATCAAACCAAAAGTAGATAAAAATCCGTCAGCAAATGAATGTGCCAAAAAAAAAAAAACAAAGAATATAAGGTAAAGGATCAGATGAGAAGGCAAGAAATGTGGAAAATGCATAAATATAGTTGCAAGTATAGAAAACTCCTGGAACAACATCATGTTGATCAGGACCAAATGCAGTAATGGTTAGGGAGAGGCAAATTCAAACAAAAAATAAAAGGTTAATATTGATGGCCCAAGATAGTGGACTACATACATGTTGGTTTATAAAGTCCATTGAACATGTGGAAGAAACAGACAAATGCAGGTTTTGTAAAACAGAATTGGAAACCGTTGCAGACCTTTTTGCTGGCTGTGACATATTAATGGCAGAAAGACTTTTTACTGATAGGCATAATAACATGGCAAGACTGTTGCACTGGGGATTGTGCAAATATTATAACACCGAAGTAGCTGAAAAACACTGGAAATATGATCCACAAAGCAGCATAGAAAATGATGAATTGCACATCGCATGGATACCACACCTATTACCAACAGTTCAAAAGACAGATGCGAGAAAACCAGATATAGTGGTCCATGAAAGAAGACAGAAGTAGCATTGATTATTGAAATCACTACACCCAGTGACAAATGTGACTTGTATACAGATAGAGACAAAGTCATAAAATATCAGGATTTGCAGGCAGAAATGAGAGCAATGTGGAAGAAATATACCCAGACAGTTCCAATGGTAGTAGGAGCAACGGGTCTTATAATAAAGACTCTACAGTCCTATTTAGATATGTTACTGATACATGTAACTCCATTCAAATTGCAGGAGTATGTACTGGGCACATTAGGGGTGCTGTGAAGAGCACTTCTGGCTGAAATCAAAGATTGAAACAATACTAATTTCATGAACTTTAATTATACTTTCACTTAGGAATGTGGTCCATTCCCATCATGCTATTAAAAACGCAAAAGATTTGGAGAAATTAAAAAAGGGAATTATCTACTGCTGGTGTGGGAGCTGTTGTCAACTATACTCCCCTCACACTACCAGTTCCCCAGCTAGCCTCCATGTCATTACAGTTATAGGGCCTCTTTTCCACCCAGAACTCCACCTACTTCCCACCCCCTCTGAAAGACATACTCATAACTATAGACATACCCAAGTCACAATAATACATACACAACTCCTAAGGCATCAGTCTGTGATTAAGGACTCTTCACTTCTTTCCTCCTTTATATTTATTAACTCATCCCATGGCCCTTTGGTGATCACAACTTACTCCTTACTCCCCAATCAGACATCAAATCCAACCCCTCCTATATTCCTTGACTTAGCTCCTGTCCACTGGCCTATCTCTCTGCAAACACTACCCATCAATATACCTTTCTCCCTTCGGTACATCTAATCACTTAAATTACCTCAGTCCCATTACCCTGCACCAGTTCCATCAACTACATCCCCCCTCCTTGTCCTTCTTTTCCTCCTCAACTATCCTTCCCTACATCGTATTATCACACATTCCTACCACACATCATGATATGACACACACTCTATAGGCCACCATGACCTTCATATACTCGCTAACACTCTTTCCATTGTGTTTTCTGGCACATATGGTATCATACCATCCTCCGCTCAAAACTCTCAGCCACAGCCACAGCAATCTGCGCATACTAAATACCTCCCATAAGTTGTCCAACATTAATTTCTTAGTAACCCCAGACATATGCCAGCAATCTTATATACACTTATTTAAATACACCCTCATAAGGCTGTATCCTAGTAACCAAATAGTCAAATGCAAAAACAAACTTAATTACAAATACCCATCATATCATATGCGCATCACTCTAACACCAAGCGGTGACACACCCTATTTTAGGCCCTCATCATGCTAGCACTGATGCTAACTGCACACCTTCTCATATCTCCTCCTCATCAAAACCACAACACACTCTCTCCCTGGCTACTGTCTCTTTCACAACAACCTGTAGAGTATCTATAATAAACTCTCTGAACTTCATGCCTGGATAATCTACTATTCCACAGATATACAAGTACCTATTGAAACCAGGCTCGTCGAAGAAACTAAAGATGCACTTTACTGGATTATTTACTAGTGTTGTATTTCAGCACTAATAGGGTGGCCACGGTGGTGCAGTGGTTAGCATTGCCGCCTCACAGCAAGAGGTTCTCCAGTTCGATTCTCGGCTGGGGTGCCTTCTGTGCAGAGTCTGCATGTCCTCCCTGTGGTCGCGTGGGTTTCATCCGGGTGCTCCGGTTTCCTCCCATATCCCAAAGACATGCTGTAGGTGAATTGGACACTCTAAATTGGCCCTAGGTGTGCGTGTGAGTGTGCCTTCAGTGAAAGGTTGGGCACCGGGCTGGCAACTCGACACTGTAAAACTCCACTGCCAATTAATGTGCGGACATGGTGATCCGCTGTGGCGACCCCCTAACCGGGAAAAAGTCAGAAGAAGAAGTATTTCAGAACTAATATCTGAACGACTGCCTGGGTGGATCCTGCACAGCAGCTATTAACATTTGTTATTTCATGGTACTTTTTCTTGAACTGTGCAGGTACCTTTATTTACTAGTGGTGTACCTTATTATTGCTTACTTGTTTAATTTTATATGCCTATTACATACCAGTCTTATAGTCTTATAGTTTCTGTTTGGGATGATGGTGATGGGCTCTCCCAGGGGGTCAACTACCACGAAAATAAAACTTGAAAGTTCATATTCACATCTGGGAAATGACTGGAGTTTATTTGCCTAAGACTATTCACATCTAATAATAGTTAGTGTTAAAGTCAAGTCTATATAATGAATGCACACTGGTGGGTCCTATCATGCTGTGTGCATTTGTGTAAAGTCTTCTGAAAATCTGTCCTAAATATTTCTGTGAAATATTTCTTGCTCCTATTTTCATTTCTTATTTCTGTGATAAAACTGGGGGAACAATTCTTGCTGGAATCAAATCTGGATAGTTTTCTTTAGCTTAGCAGTTATTTATTTAATATTTGTTAATTGTTTACGTGGATTGATCCAAGTGGTTGGACTTCAGTTATGATCTACTCTAGAGGCAGTACAGTAACAATTAATTGTGTTAATAATAAATATAATTCTGAGGTTTGTCAATTGTGCATATTAATGTTGAGAAAATGCTTCAGAAATATGATTTTGCTAAAAATTGTACTTTAAAACCATGTGCAAGCAATTGCTGTATAAAGACGGGTCTACTTCAGATCATCGAAGTTTCTGAACAGTGAACATCATATGATCAAAAACCAGATGATTGAAGTTCTGAAACATTGAACGTTCTGAAAGGAGATCGCTGGACAGAGCAGAACAGGAAATTTACCATTTTCCTCGCTGCAGTGCGATCTCAGAGTTGGTATATTTAAGTAGCAGGGGGTGTGGCGAGTGTAGGGGGGCTCGCCCCCCTGCAAAAACATAAAAGAAGTTTTTATTTAACGTTCGATGTTTCAGAACTTTCATCATCTAGTCTTTGACCATATGATGTTCGATGTTCTGAAACTTCCATGATTTGAAGTAGACCCATAAAGATATGGGGCAGCAAAAAGGTGCCATCCCATATAAGTGTAGCCTAGACCCGTGAATGAGCATAGGAAGTTACACTAGGCCTTTCAGCCATGTCTATTATAGACAGAGGTAGCTTATAAATGCCTGGCCCTCAATGTCCTATTTAGATACAGGACATTATTATTCTTTTGGGAAAACTTGGCTGGGCTTAGAAAGGCCGTTGGGTTGTTAACCTATTAACAATGTATGAATCTATGGATTTACACTAATGTTAATGGAAATAATTCTCAGAATAACTGTTGTCTGTAGTACTGATGCACAAACTTAATAAATTCACATACACACACACACACACATACACACACACACACACACACACACACACACACACACACACACACACACACACACACACACACAAAATGTGCCCAGCAATAATACACTTTCTTGACTGAATACTCCTCTGATGTCATATTGTGAAAAGAATGAATGAAAGAAAATTCACACAGTGTACACCACTGCACCCACTTTGCCTCTCAATTGCCCCTGATTTTGCAGAAAGTCCCTGATTTTCTCTTATATTTATGCTTTTTTCCTAGAAAATGTTTGCTCTTTAAATCACTGAGAAGTACAGTCAGTTAGTAAAGCCAGACATAACAGTAGCATACTTCTTGTTGTTCAGACAATGTATGACAAAGGAAAGCCTCTTACTGCATTTGCTTTTTAAGTGAATTATAGTTATGTTTAATAATTGTCCCCGTCATTACATATGTATATCAGTACCCAAAATAGGCATCCTAAGTGCAATCTAAGTAGGAACTGATAATTAAACTGGTCTTGTCATCAGCACTTCCTCGAAATTAATATCTGACATTGCAGTATAGGAAAGACAGTTCTCTGACTTATGCCTACTTTAATTTTTACAATACAAAAGAGTTAATTATATAAAACAAAGGATATACTATATCATAGGTACTTATAGGTTCATAGCTTCATATGTAGTAAGTACTAGGTTAACATCCCTTGTATACCATTTTAAGCTTGGCAAAGAATACCATTTGCTGCTGAAAATTAATCTGTCCCTTTGGAATTTAGACTCCACTAGTCCCATTGGAGTTTAGATTCCACTAACCACATCTAAGATATATGTTTATGTATTATTGTAGTGATAATTACTAGATCAAAACAGAGATAGAGGTGACCCATTCATTGGGATAAAGCATTTAGTAGCTGCCCTGTGTCCATTAGTATTAATGGATGGAGTGCTGGCATAAATTTCCTGTTTCTCATCTATTGATCCAGGTTGTGCTTGAATGTGGTCAGGCATGAGTTTTATTTAATGTGTATGTGTACTTATCCAGAAAAGTGGTCTCTATGAGATATGCCTGTCTCTCCAAACTGTCCTGTTAATGGTACAGGAGAGGTTTAGGTCCCTGGATTGAGTATTTATGATATTATTAGGCATGCAAATGTGAAGTAAGTCCATCACTAATGCCTTATGTGCTAGACACAGGTCTCCTCTTAGCAGTCTGTAAAAGACACATTGTAGTGATAGGAGATTAAGGTGGCCTATGTAGGACATATTGCTTAGGACTTGTATCTTTTTTGTAAAATATCTCAACAGGCATTCCAGTTGTTGCATGTGCTTGGACAGATACATGTCAAAGAGGCATTATACTCAATGATTGGCTTGAGGAGGGCTGAGTTAAGGGGGACAATGACATCCCAAGATCTAGAAGCATTCTCATTGTTCATGAGCTGTACAATATAGAACAACTTCCATACCACAGTGCACACATGCTGGTCAAAAGTTGGGTCATTGTTTACAGAAATTTCTGAATTCCAAACTACTGGGTTAGCTCTTACGGGACTGCTGTCAATGTGGCAGTTCTCCTAGACAGCCACCTTCCCAAAGGAGACAGTAATGCATTTTTTGGCAATTACCTTTGGTCAATGAGTCTGACACCAGTTATTTGTTAGGGACAAGCCTTCTTGCAAGATGGCTGAGTCTTCCAGGGATTCTGTAACTGCTCCTACCTTGCATTCATCCATAAACCTGGTTACACAGAGCCTTTGGTATTGTCTTTTACTTCAGAGAATTTGATGCTGAACAGAAGGAGACTCAGCACTGAACCCTGGTGAATTTCTCCGGTGATTGGTCTATTTGTGGAGGTAGCTTCCCCATTTTGATTTCCTGTTTCCTGTTGTGAGCTACTTGGCAATCAAGAAGGTGAGAAAGGGGTTTATTCTTAATTTATTAAGCTTTTCTATTATGCCTGTGTGGGGGACTGTGTCAAAAGCCTTGGTCATTTCAGCAGTAGACAATGTGTATTATTTTACTTTCCTCAATTGTTTTTTGACCTTTTCAGAAAGGTTAAGTAAGAATGACGTGCCTTTGATGAATCCATATTAAGATGGGTCAAGTGTTATTGGTTCCCTTATTGATTAAGTCCATAACAAGCTCCAAGCTTTCTAGTTCCAGTGAACCCTCTGCTTCCTTCCAACTTACATACATAGTGCCTATCCTGTACCTCCTTACCTCAGATCTGTTCTCTGCTTCACTGATAAACTTTCTGCTGACTTCTTCCTCCTCCTTGGCTCTACCTGCTCCGTTCGCCCTGCGGGCTCACTCCGCTCCCCTACCCTGCCCCCAATTCCCACCCTACCCAGCACTCCTACTTTATTTTACCCTTTCCTCACTCACTCAGCTTAATTACCCAATAATAACCTTTTCCTCCTTACCCCTCCTCATTACACCCACCCTACTTAAATGCATTACTCTATCACCTCATCAATTAAATTCCCCACTTCTTATTATACTAAGATAACCCTTCTCTCCTTCTCTACTTCTTCCTTCTTCACAGCTGCTTTCCTCCTTACAAATTTTTACTCATTAAACTTCCTTTCTCTAGACATGCTCTCCTTAATTCTTCTAACCCTCTGGGCCCCTTTCTTCCTCCTTGTACTCCTAATTCCCCTATGCTATGCCAGCTCATATTCCTCCAACCTTCTTCCAGTCTCACCTTCATCTCAAACTACCACACAAATCCTCCGACACCCTCAATCATACACTCACTTCCATTCTATCTCCTCTTCCCTACTTCAGCCCAACCCTCTGCACCTATTCTATCCTAAAATCATCTCCACCACAACTAAGATACTTATTCCTAAACTAATGCTAGATCATCCTAAACTCTTAAAGTTAAAACCCAAATACATAAAAATTATTTCCTTCAGTAATCTATTTTTAGCTGGAGACATTCATCCCAACCCTTGACCTAGTCCACCCACAAATAACACCTACCCGCCAACTCCCGCTAACCCTTCTTCCCCCCACAATACTCTTAAATTTTTTACAATCAATACCCGGAGTCTCAGTAATAAAGTACACCAATTCCAAGCATGGCTAAGCCACAACCAACCCAACATCATAGCCATCTCTGAAACCTGGCACAAATCCCACATTTCTGACTCTGAAATCCTACATACAGGATTCCACACTCTCAGAAGTGACCACTTAAATAAAAAAGGTGGTGACACTGCCTTAATCTATTCTAATCTTCTCACCTTAATTCCCCTTCAAATTCCAATTCCTCAATTCAGTAATATTGAACTAACACTCAGTCTACTAAAATGAATAATCACAAGAACATCTGTACCATTGCCCTATACATCTCACCTGGTAACAACATCCCTATCCTCAAAGATATTCTCCTATGGGCCTCAACTGAAATTAACTATGGAACTTCCATACTAGGTGATGTAAACATCGACTGGAATAAAATCAACAGAACCTTACCCTCCCTATCCATTAACCTCTATAACTTTACTCAAGTAATCCTCTCCATCACCCGACCCAACAAAATAAATCCCCCAGGATCAATTCTTGACTGGATCTTAGTCACCCATCCAAATAAAATTACTAACTCTGGCACAATTGCTGATACCATTAGTGACCACCTCCCAGCTTTCATTCACCGTTCATCTACCTCTACCCCACATCAGCATCAATACATTCTCACTCGCAACCTTAACAAATTCAACCCCACAACTTTTGCTAACATTCTCAAACAAATGAATTGGCACATTCTAAAAACCCTTCCTCTTGACAAAGCCATAGACCACTTCAATTCTGTCTTTCTAGACAGTCTAAACTCTCTAGCCCCACTAAGAAACAAAAGGATAAAAACTATTACTGCTTCTTGGCTATCCAAAGAAACAAAACAAATTATGCATCAAAGGGACAAATCCTGGAAGCTTTACCAAAATAATAAACTGCCCAGAACCCTTTTCCAATACTCACAGCTCTGTAACCTTGCAAAACAACAAATCACCAGTCCAACAATACTAAAATCCCCAAGCAATTCTGGAACTCCATAAACTCACTTCTCAAGCCAGGCTCCAAGAATACCCCCTGTCCTGATCCAAGTAAATCTGACCTCGAAATAGCCTCCCAATTTAACTCATTTTTTATAGAAACAATATCTGACCTGACCAAAACTTTTACCAACAATAATCCATCCGTTCTTCATTCCTCTCCTTCTAAGCTTCCTAATAACTTCCCCCTATGTTTGAGCTCAAACCTGTCTCTAGTAATTTCATAAAAAGACTTCTATCCAAACTTAAACCTTGCTCCAATGCTCCTGATAACATTCCCTCCTCCTTCCTAAAGTGTGCTACTGATGGTATAGCACTCCCAATAAGCATCATTATCAATAGATCTATAAAGGAATCCTATGTCCCTAAACCCTGGCATTCTGCCTTCATTCTTCCTCTCCACAAAGAAGGCAAAAACACTACCATTTCAAACATCCGCCCCATTGCTCTTCTCTCACCAATCTCCAAAATCCTAGAAAAATGTGTCCACCTCCAACTTATGCCTTTCCTGACCCAAAACCAACTTCTTACCCCTAACCAGCATGGCTTCCACCCAGGGCATTGCACTATAACTGCATTATTCTCCTTCTTATAAACTGTCAAGCAAGCCCAAGATTCAGGACACTAAGTATCTGCAGTTCTCCTAGATCTCTCTAAATTATAGATACTGTTTCCCATAAATATCTTCTCTATCATCTCTCAAACCTACATCTCTCCCAAAACACTTTATCCTCATTCTAATGCTACCTGTCAGATAGAACACAGGCTGTTAAAAGGAAGAACACCACCTCTTCCTTCTTACCCTCCTAAACTGATATACCACAGGGGTCCATCCTCGGACCTATGCTTTTTAACATCTTTATCAATAATTTTCACTCTACTATTCCTGATGCCAAAGTCATTCAATATGCAGACAACTCGACTTTAGTCTGCTCTGCCTCTAATCTCCCTGAACTGCTAACTAAAACCCAAACTGCTTTCTCAAACACTGAGAACTGGATGCACCAAAATCACCTCTCTCTCAATGCAAATAAATCTAAAATACTACTATTCCCTCCCTCAAAAATGTTCTCTTATGACAAAAGTTCCTTTCAAGTCCTTAGCCAAACCATCTCTCCTATCGAAGTGGTTCGCTTTGCCAAACTTGTCGCCGTTACTGTAGACAAACACCTCAAATTTGATATCTATATTCAACAAAATACAAAGAAAACCCACCAAAAGTTAGGTATACTATACAGGAACAATCACTTCCTCTCCACCTCTACTAGGCATACTCTGGCAATTACTTACCTTCTTCTTTCCCTACTGTACAAAGGCCCTTTTTTAACTAACCTGACCTCTTCCATCACCTTTAAACTTGAAAACTGCTATAATAAAATCTCCAAATTTGCCACCAAAGCCAAAAATTCCACCCATCACTGCCTTGCTCTCCAATCTCTGAATTGGCTAGATCTCACAGATTATCTAGACTACCTCTAACTTACCACTGCACACAGACTCATATTTCACCCAACAAAATGCCCTGCTCTAACAAACATCCTTCCCCCCTACACCCCTAATAGAATTCTCAGATCTGAACACTAAAACTTAATTACTATCCACAAACCTAAACGACCTGCTGGCCAACTTCTTTTTTCTTTCTCACTAGGAAAGAAATGGAATTCACTCCCTTCCACACTGAGGACAACACCAAACTCAGATAATTTCAAAACCCAACTATTCATATACCTGTCCTCCAAATGGAAATGTACCTGCTTTCACCCTACCTAATTCGGTTTAAGTAAATACCCCTGGGAGGATTTTACTCCTGTGTTCCTCAACTCTCTAAAATACCATATTTATTTTCTAAGAGTGTTCCTAAACTCTCTGTAACTCCCATACCTATTCCCCAATTATTTCAACTTTGTAAATACTGTAAATAGCCTCTTACTTCAAATGAATGAATGTATGTAAATTGTTCCTTACTTTAAATGAATGAATGCATGTCTAAATGAATCTCTACAGTACAATCCATATGATCTATTACAATGAACCATGTTTCTCATGCTTTGTATTGAATTCATATATTTGTAACTTGTTCTTTCAACTGTAACTTTTATAGACTTGTATCTTTACTGTATTCTGTCTTATGGAAATATTCTCCAGAGGCATCCACTGAAAACGGGCTCTCTGGGCCCAGTAGACTTCCCCGGTAATCAGACTCAAAATAAATAAATAAATAAATGAAAATTCTTAACAGGGCTTTGCATATGTGGCTGTTCAGCCCTTATGGGACTGTAATTACCTGGGTCCATACAAGTTCATCTCTTGTGCAGAGAAATAACTATTGGTGTTCTCCATTGACTTGGTACAAAATCCATATGGAGGCTTAGGCTGAACAGTGGCTAAATCATACGTTGAGGTATTTAAGATGCATCCTGGATATAATCTGGGCCCACTGATACATTTTTTTTTTTTTTTTGCTTTTGATAGCACTTTCAGGATCTGGTCTTGTGAGATTGGTGATGGCGAGCTGTTTTCAGATATTTCAAGTGAGAGAGATGGGGGATGCGATTAGTAAAGTTTGTGGTGAATGTATCAGTAGTTTGGTTATATCTTCATCTTTAGTGTAGACAGCCTTGTTCACAATCAGCTCGTTACATTTGTTGCATTGTGCTCCTCAGACAAAGAATATAATTCAAAAAGGCCTTGTAATTGCCCTTTGCTTGGGTGTTTCTTTTACCTCAGACTTTGCTTTGTAGATTAAATCAAGAACCAGAGTTGTTTACTTGATTTCATGATGGAGGCTCTGTCATTCTGTGTTTTGCTCTTCTTATTTTTAGCCAATAATCAGCTCCTTTTATTGTAAAGCTTGTTGATCTTAAAGTTCTACCAGAAGGTTTGTTTTTATAGTATGCCATTTGCTTGTTTCTTCTGAGTACAGGAGCATCTATGCAGCAGTTATACAACTATTATCATCATCATCATCATCATTATTATTATTATTGTTGTTATTATTATTATTATTATTATTATTATTATAACTATGATATCTATACATGCTGGTAAAGTGTGATGGCATACATTTCTGCATATTCAGTGACATTAACTTAGTTTGATAGACTTTTGAAGCTTTCAAACATATCAATTAGGAGTAAGTAATTTGTTCTGAAGAAATTTCTTTAGGTGCCAGAGACAGACATGGTCCGTGGATTCAGTTTTATTTCTGAGGAGATGGCTTAATGGTTAGACATAAGAAGTGATGAAGATACTCAAGGGATGGTGCAAGATATCCCCAAAGTGTTAAGGACGATGTCTAAGATGTTATTGCCCTAGTGGGTATTCTGACTAGTTTTTCTAGGAAGTTTGTATTAAACTTCAACTAGTGTAGGGAAAAAAAACAGTATTACTGATCACATCATTTACACCATCAACCAGCTGAATATTATTAAAACATACAGAACGTGTGACATACACATATTACTCATATGTGCACCTGAGGACATTGATGCAGACTGACCTAAGAATGGTAAGAAGGACATAGTGTAAATGGAGGTCAACTACAGGGTTATCAGCAAGGACAGGCATGAAACATATGTAATACCATACCACTGACAGACTCCTGCTGTGCAGAGGTTGTGGGTTGTACTGATGATCCTGCAGTGGAAAAGTAGAGAAACACAACACAGTAATGTATTTAGCAAAAAGAATGCTGAGAACGTCATATAGAGAACAACATATGGCTGCAAATACTCATGTGATGGAAGTTGCAGATGTACACCAGATGGGCCTGTATTGACAAATATTGTCAAAAATGTCAGGTATCATGTGTGCTACACATTACTGAAAGCAGTGACAGTGTTGCTGTAACATACCTGGTCTGTCTGCACTTGAAAATACATGTATTGCCCCTCCATTAGATGTACCTGTAGTGTACAATTGTAGGGAAACAGCAATATAACAGTAAAAAGCAGTGCCAAGAACTGAAGTAGTGGCACTAACAAGGTAGTGTTCATGGTAACAGTATAGACACACTCACTGCCAATCATTGGTTTAGGCCTGAAGTAGATGCACCTGTCAATAATAATGCAAACAGCATTCCAATATGTTGTTAGGACTGCTCTGTCTGTAACTCAGTTGTACTGGTACATGTAATTATACTTCCATTCATCATGCTCACCCTGTGCTCATGGCTCAGCTCTGCTGCTGTAAGTCAAACATCAATAGATAAATATGATTTCTACAGCAATATGTTGTGATTGTCATAATACACATCCCAGTAATATCCTTCCTAGAGTCACAGCCTCAATCCCACCACCAGAGATGTGTTGCTTCCCTCTTGCTGTATGCAGTGTGGCCAGAAATATTGTGATGTCACGGGTGGGGGGGGTCAGTGGTGGTCCACCACTGGAGGAATCCCTTGAACTCTTATACCATGTCACTCTGATGGCTGCATGAAGAATCATGTCTGATCAGCGTCTTCAACAGGCCAGTTGAGGCCTTGAACTGCATTGATCATATTGGAGAGGTCCATCCAGATTTCATTTCTCCAAACAGTATCACCAGAATGGGCTAGCAGCTTCCTTCCATGTTGACGGAGAGTTTCAATTATGATGTCATTTTTTTTGGGGGGGGAGAAGTTGTTGCCCCTAGGATGGTTGGCCATGTGAAAGACAGTGTGTGATGAACATTAATGTGACTTATTAAAGTAATAACAATGCCTTCTTACCTAACATTAGTAAAATCAACATAACATGTAATACATTTACAGTTTATGAGTGGTATTAGAAACCACACTAATGCATATATATTTCATGGAGGTCCAAAGCCACCAGCATTATGTTACAACAGCCTGCTTGCACGGTGCGTTCAAATACTAAAATAAATAACAATCTGAACAACTTATGGAATATGTAGGTAAACCTCAGGATCTGCAGCCAGGCCATAGGCAGTACAGATACGTACTGTATTGAAACAGTTCTGATAATATCATTATAAAAATGAAGACAAATCCATAACAGAAACAGCACATCTTTATAACACCTTTCTTAGATGACATGAATTGACAAATATCTATAATATCAACATCACATAGTAAGTACAGATAGTGTCAGAATCCATACCTTTCTGTAGTTACATTCCAGAGTGTAAGGAAATACCAGCAAGAATTGCAAATGATCTGTAAAGCATCCTTCATATATACTGCTAACATCAGCAATAGAAGTCTGTTTGTACAACTCCATATGGGACTGAAATAAACTATTTAGAAGGACAACACCTGTATGCATAAAGTTTAATACAACATAACTCCAGTAACTTATGACAATCTTTGTTAAAATTATCATTTTGAGTAAATATGAATTCAAACATGTACCTTTTGAAATGTGTAACTTTAACAGATGTACTAATAACTACAACAGAAATTCTACCAATTGCCAATGTACCTGTCACTCCGAATCCCAGAATCAAAGTTCAAGCTCAGCTTGTGAGCATCCAAGTTTAAATACCATTTGCGCCATACATAATTAATGAGGTTAATTAAAATACAAGTTTTTGGAATTCCATTTATGTATGTCTGCATAAATTGCCATTATGCACCAAAACACCCAGGTGTACTGTGTAAACACCCAATAGGCATAGATACATGGTACCATGTGTGCATGTGCCCGTTATCTTATAATGATCTTATAGTATGACATCAGTTCTACTTTCAAATATTGATTTTGATACATTTAATGATCAGACCATTGCAAACAACAAACTGAGTGGTACCTCAGTGAGCATTTCTGTGTTTTTGTGTTTATTAGATTTCTTCTACTTCAGGATCCTGATGGATACTCGTACTTTGAGGAGGCTGTGATGTGTCCATACACCCAGCTAGACTGATGAGGAGATTACGCAGATGTTGACCATGTATGCCAGATTGGAGCAGAGAATGAGCCAAACTCAGGAACTTCATTATGATCGACATGCAGAACTGGATAACAAGGGCGCATAGATAGAGGATGGGGCTCTACATAACTGGAGTGCATGTTCATCACTGCTATGATGATCTGCAGAGGACATGGAGGAGCTTCTAAGGAGGGTTTCCAAGGTGCAGAGGTAGCCTATAGATCCCTAAACTAAGTACCGATATTCTATGTATACCTGAGCATTGCTACAGATTTTACATACAATATATATCTCAATATTATATATATCATATAGATATTTTTATAACCATGGATTAACTGTGTGACAATTAACTTGTGGTGATAATTAAATAGAATTGGCAAATAGTGTCCTCTTAACTATAGGTTTGATTTCCATGTTGTTAATTTATTTAATAATGTGTATAATATCCATAAGTATGTCCTTTGTAGCTGTACATATGTTTTACAACATCTAAGTACATATTTCCACATAGTCTCTGTTCTCATGAATCACAGATGCATATAGTGCCTAGGCTGCATATGACTGTGCATTTTGTAGTTTTCCATTATAGTCCTACTGTATCACATATGGGACATTACAAGCCAAAACTTAGGTGTTTCGCCTAAACAGATTATGTTCTGATGAAGCTCCTAAGCTTTGATGTGAAAGCATTTACCCTGTGTTTCTTGTTTTTATCTGTGTAATACATAATCTGATTTTATTGCCATGTTAGCTGTTTTACTTCTTTCTCTTATGAATATATTTATAATCCATAACATTCTGTTAACTTCAGCTATTTAACTGTGGGGACAGTACATCTTGCTAAATCTTGTTAAATGTCTGAGGAATTTTTGGGGTAATATTGTATACTTTGTAAAAATGCTATGATGGTCTCTTTTCTCATGAAATATTGAAGTCAACAGTAGAACAATATCATCCTCAAATTTTGAGGCCCTGGGATGGGCAGACTAATGGTTGAAATATTGAACTGTTTCTTACTGAAATTGGTACACCTTGTTTGCTGTAGCATAGACTAGATCCAGGCCTGCTGAATCTAGCTTTGTTTGTATGCTTGTTGTTTGTTTGCTTGTTATTTACCAAAAACGCTAATTCCACCTAAAACGTGGCTTTTCAGTGCTTCTGTGGATCCCTAGTGATATCTGCATTGCTTACTGTACTTATTTCCTTGATTCACTTGAAGAAAGTTACTGTTTGTCGTTTTTGCATTTAAGTTACCTGTAACACATTGCATTTAAGTTACCTGGCACTTGCTCACTAAGTCAGCACTAAAAAATTAAAAGCACTACACCCTCACAAACTCCCCTTGAGTACCTTGTTCCCCATTGGCCCCTTTTTTCAATTACAAAGGAATTCCCAGTACTATTCTAGCATGTCCAAAGGTCAGTTGTCAATCTCCTCTCCAGTCCAGCTGGTGAATCTGGGAATCTTGAGGCAATGTTACAACTGCCTCATGTACACAGACAACCCTCTCCTCCTCCTATCAAATTCCAACACATGTGAGAGATGCAACTATATAGCCAAACTGGAGGCTAAGCTCTCTCAACTCAGTACTGGCGTAACCAGTCAGGAGGAGAAGGAAACCACACTCACTACAATTCCAGTCTCACATAGACCTACCACGACAGCAAACCAAACACATAAACACACAAAAACATACTCGGAGGCTCTAAATAAATATCTGCCTAAGCAGCAGAGACCTCCAAAGCAGACACCCAAGCAACCGCTACCCCAAAACAAAACACATGCAACACATAGCTCACAAAGCCAGTGTGCTGAACAGTCACAGCCCTTAAGGCTAAACAACACACCTGATACACTTGTAATAGGTGACTCTATCATCAGGCACACTGACGTCCCACTCACCAGGCTGAACAAGGAGAAGGTCACAGTGAGCTGCCTGTCGGGCGTTAGGATCCGCCACATAACACAAGCACTGAGGTCACTCCAAGGCAAGTACAAATATGACTCAGTCATTGTCCATGCTGGTGTGAATGACCTGAGACGTACCTCCCTGGACTACATGAAAAGAGACATAGAGGAGCTCTCTGAGCATGTAGTCCAGGCCGGTATGACCCTGACCTTGAGTAGCATCTTACCCTCACCAAGAATGATGCCACAATATGAAGACAAGATGATCAATTTCAACAATTGGCTTAAGTATTGGTGTCCACAATAAAGATGCTAGTATAACAGATTTTGCAGTGGCATGCATTGCTTGAACTAACATGTTTTTTTTTTTTATGTGAAACCGACCATAAATACCAAACATTAGAACACCATGTGACATTTTCACAACCCCTACCATCCTCCTAACCTCTGAGCACAACAATTCTAGATAAAGCCAAAAATAATTCCAGAACAAAGGTGGAACATCAGGGACAGTTTAAAACATAGCTATTATAAATGAAGAACATTTTGTAGAACAGGGTTTGCATTAAAATTATATTTGTGCATTCTGTAACATTCTTTCAGCACAATTCTGGACAAAGCAAAAAAAAAGGCAGGGCAAAGGCATAACATCAGGCATTTAAACACTTATCTAATAAACTTATAAAGATGCTAGAACAGGTCTTGCATTACATGGACTCAAATTTTTCATGAGAGAGAGCAAAACATCCCAACCAGACATGAGGACATTCTACAACATTCTCACAGCCCATACTCCCCTCCCAACCTCTCAGCACAACAATACTGGACAAAGCAGAAAATCATTGACCAAAGACATAGCACAAGAGATAGTTGTAAATACTGATGTTACAAACTTAAAATAGAAATACTAGAATACGAGAGGTTGCATTAGTCTATATTAAATTGTCATCTAAATTTGTCACTATCACCCCACTACCAACCTATCAGCATAAATCTGGACAAAGCAAAGTAAATAAACTATGACTATTCTTATGCAGAAATGAGTAAAAAACTAGAACCTGGACAGTAATTATCACCGACAAGGCTCTTAGCACTAGAATTCTGGACAAAGCTAAAATAAAACTATTTAAGCCAAAACCACTCTCCACCCCCATCTCCCAATCCTCCAAGAATTCTGTGGACAAATATTACAATCCTCATCTCCCTGTACCCCCCCCCCCCACCAAATAAAAAAGTAAATAAAAACTCAGCAATTTACCTTTTTCTGTAGTGGAAGGCTGCAACTAATCCTCTACTTACACTAAATTAAAGATTGCTACCACACAGATCATTTCAGCCTTTTTAAATGTGCCCTTGAAAGAATAATTTTTCAGAACTTTTAAAAATTGCCTTTACAAGGGCAGTTAAAATGCAGCTCCTTGGCTTGTCCAAATTTTCCAAAGTCCTTGTCCTCCTCACGCCACCAGTAATCCAATAAAAGGTCTCCCAAAACTCCAAGTAGGATAGCAAACTTTTCTCTTGAAAAATAAGAGAAATTAATGCTTGCTACACATGTGCCATTTTAAAGGCAAATGACACAGGAAGTGCATTGCAAGAACCACTTCCTTGAAGAGAGGAAAAAAAAACACAACTTACTTCATTGGTTGCTGCAACCAATCGGGTCCTTGCTTTACTGAAGCGGTCCTGATGGAATGCAGCTTTCAGCTGACATCACATCTTACAGGAAGGTAATTTATTAAAAGTTTTCATGGTGCAGCGAATTGTGTGATGCTGCCGTAATTACGAGTCCACAAGAACCAGAACCGGGCAAAGCTGAAGGAGAAACCCATGGCCGCTTGTGTGCAAGTTGGCTGCCCATTGTTTGTGGGGGCTCTTGTATGTGGGGGAGATAACTGGGGGCCCCCATCGGCCACAGGTTTGGCGGGTGCCTAACGCTGGCTATGACACACTGTTGCAGCTTAGGATGACTGATGCCCATTCGATTGTGGAAATTCAGTATCTGCAAGCATATTCCATATGATTTTATTTTTCAGTGTATTGATTGCTGCTTGTTTTTATACATAATGAATATAGTTGTACACATACAATACTGTTTGTAACAGATATATTAGATTCTCATATGTCAACAGTTGTGTTGATTCAACAAAGCAATTGCTTTTTAGTGTTGTACTCATTATATTGATGTGTGTTCAGCCAAATATCATGCCGCCTGTCTCAGAAATTTGTCATATGGCTTGCCTATTGTCCACAATATTGCCAGATCACTTTCTTCTCATTTTAACAATGAGACATTGTGGTTGCTCATATAAATCATTGAATGCAGACAGAACAATATGTTGATTTAAGTATTCATACATTTTTTACAAAGCTAATGACGTAAGTGTGTGTCTAAGTACATTGAATTGTTCAGATAAGAATACTATTATCCTTTTTAAGAGTACTACATACAGGGCCATCGGTAACGCTGTCCATAATGGATATGTTTCAATCCAAGTGTAAACTGTCATCATAATCATATTATGTTGTGCTATGATATTCCTGGGACTGTTCTGTGTGATAGATATTTGATTTACTTTTTGGTTGTGTTTTGAAATTAATCTTCACAAAACATTACACTCATGGGTGTTCTCCAGTCTGAAGATAATGACATACATATGCAATACCACTGCCAGCTTCCTCCAGGGAGGATGGTGACGTTGATATTGCCAAGGAACATGGACCAGCCACTGCCTGTGACATCCTGCCAAAACCCTAGAGAAGATGTTGACATGACCGGGATACAGATGAGTTTTGTGACAGCACAGTGGTGCCGTGGTTAGCACTGTCACCTCAAAGGAAGAGGTTCATTAGTTCAATTCTCAGCTGGGATGCCTTCTGTGCAGAGTCTGCATTCATGTGGGTTTCCTCTGGGTGCTCCGGTTTCCTCCCATGTCACAGACAAGTGTCTAGAACTTTTCACTCGGGCCTCCACTGAAAATTGGCTCATTCCAAATCAGACTTTCCCGGTAAACAAATGTTAAAATAAAATGTGTTCCAAACACAAATGATGGACACGATGGGGTCCTTCTTTAAGGATATCACATAGGCTATGTGAGATTCATTCAGGCTGATAGCTCATGACATCATTTGGGAGTCTGATCCCCATCAGCCTTGTCCCTCCAGTTGGCAAGTATTGTCTGTGTGATCTACTTGTGTTATGCTGCCAACATGGCGAATGAAATTTTATTGATTGGACTGTATATGCACTCTTGTGTATGCATACCATATATCTGTCATACTTATGTGTTATTATCATGTGATATTTACTTTGCTTTTAAAGTGTATATGACACAC
The DNA here is from genome assembly GCF_019279795.1 of Protopterus annectens. NCBI lineage: Eukaryota > Metazoa > Chordata > Ceratodontiformes > Protopteridae > Protopterus > Protopterus annectens. Next base: position 1,045,347,145 of record NC_056728.1, on the reverse strand, counting down.
ATTAACATATAACACTTTCCACATGGTAGCCAGTAAATGCATGTTACTGGGGTGAATGACAGTTCACCTATGCTGTCAATACTCCATCACTAACAGTGTAATATGCCTCGGATTTCTGTTTTGCCATATCAGGTATGCTCACCATACAGACATGTCATTCCCCATGTTTTTGGATGACAATTTTCATGATGTCCCACTGTCGTGATGCGGTCTTGTGTCATGGTTTGGCAATACTAATGCTTTGCTGACTGCTTCAAACAGCAGTGTAATGTTAATCTGTACACAATGCTTCAGATAACACATTCTTTCACAGTATATTACACCATGTTTGATGTATGTAGCATTTCCGCATCCATGCCATAGTGACATCAGTGTACTCCTTCCAGAAATTACTGTACATGTGTGCACATAGTTAAATACATACTGACAAATAAAGGTACTTTGACATGTGCGCATTCAGTGATTTATTGCCGGTGTACTGTAATGATGCTCTCAGGAGTGTCCTCTGCTATATAATGAGCAAGGTGGTTGACATACACCTGCGATTCTTCAGTTGATATTTGCATTACAGTATATGTGTGTGTGCTTTTAATTTTTTAGCTTGCTTACCTATATATGTTGATGTGGCTTGACTGCACATTATTGTGTGTGTGTCTGTGTGTGTGTGTATTTTATGCAAGTCGAGTTTTGTGGACCTCAGAAATCCATTTGTCCATTTGACATACAATTTCCATTTGGTTAAATGTAACTCTGTGTGTCTTCTACAGCACTCTGTGTGGTTTACACATGCATTTTCATTGTGTCAATGTGCCATGTCTTGCTTTACTCTAATGTGGGTCCAGGTTGCCCACCTCCCTGTCACTTTCATATTTCCTAATTATTTTTTGCCCAGCAGAAAGGTGTGTGGCAAAACAACAGCACTGCAAAAACTGCTTGAATAAGAAGTCCTTTTATTCGAAAAAATACTGAATAAAACACAAGAAAAATGTAAGCGCTTTCACAGTTTATCCCACTGCTTCCTCAGACATGTTTACAGAAAGGCCTAGCAATTCCATTTAAATACTCCTGTTGTAGTCAATCAATTAATTAAGTTAAGCTTAATGGTACATACATAAAAACACTTTTGGATAATATTACTTAAGCATGAAAAGTGCTTTAAAACATGAAAGTGCTTTAAAATGCATAATTTAAGTTACACAGGATATATATGAATGAAGATTATATATATATAAAAAAATAATATAAATATATAAACATAATTAAATAAACTTGGATGTTTTTACAAAATACTAAAAATGCATGCTTACATATGAACTTAAAAAGCACATTCACAAGATATACTCACACAATATATTCTGGATTAATGTCTAAAATTTGTATTAAAATCTGAAAAACAGTGGCGTGTTTATACAGGTGATGTGATGGACAGATGGACCAAAAGAAAGTTATATATGAAGAGTAATAAGTTTTTACATCACAAAAGTTAGGATCATGAAAAGGACTGAACATACCCCATGAACTAAATGAAATGTATGGATATATATGGATAAAAGCAAAGTACAGAAATATATACATAAAAACATATATACACATAAAAATGTAAAGAGCATACATATAATAACATTTTATAATTATATGTAAAATGTGAACTATAAAAACAGATTGAGCATAGATGGGGCTATTTTCTAAGTGGTCTAGCTTACAAAATGGGCCTCATAGAGACCCTGTCATTAAGTCCACTGCCCACATCTGCCCTTAATGTTAGTATCCATCTAGTCTCATTGACTTCAGTCCCATTTCTAATGACTCCTAACCTGTTAGTAATCTTAATGTTCTCTATCATATGAAACTTAAAAGTGTGCTGTGCTGAGGTACTCATGACATGTCTGGCTAGAGCACTGGTTGGAAGCTGTTTCTGTATGTCATACAAATGCTCTCTAATTCTAAACTTGAACTTTCTGTCTGTTTTTCCTATGTAGTAGGCCATGCAGGTCACACAGTAAGCTAGAAATACCAAATGTTCTGTGTCACAGGTCCCTTCAGCATGAATCCAAAATGTCCTCCTTAGATCCGGGTAAAAAAATGATTGGATACATCAATAAATTTGCAAAAATTGCAACTGTTACATATTTTTACCCCTTTACTAGGTTCTTTCTTTAAAGTATTTGGGTAGCAGAGAATTCTTTTTATGTTTGTCATATTCTGAAAGATAAAAGATGGCTGAGTACCCACAACTTCTCTGAATTCTTGGTCTGCTGCTAGAATAGGCCAATGTTTTTTGAAAATATTCGTGGCTGTCTGTATGTTACTACATATTTTACCATCATTCGCATTCTTGCCTTACTGCTTTTACTATTTTCTTTGACTCCAAAAACAGTTTTCCTTGGACAGGTAGAAAAAAAGAAATGAATAAAGGATGAACCAGCAGAGCATGCATTTGACAGGCTGTCTGATGCTGAAGTTGGAGTCTTATTTGCTCTAAATATCTTGGTTAGGTATCAGTGCTGAGAGCATAACTTTGTCTAGCAAAGTTTACTATCAAAACCTGGAATTGCACCCAGTCAAGTGACGAACCATTGAAACCAGGTTTTCCAAGAGGCTAAACCTCAAACCGTACCATACCGCAGCCTGAATATCAATGTCCAGACAGCAGATGCAGGTCAATGGGCACATTGTCAAAATGGTGAATATCAAACTCTCGACATTATCATGGTTCAAGATGGGAGCTGAAAAATGTTTTCATTTTTCCTATTCCAGGTCGACGACGTGATGACTCGACTGGGTTCATTTCCAGGTTTTGATAGTAAACGATCTACCAACACTATCGTGAGGATTCAATAAACTCTGTGTAAGCTCAGCATAAGGTCTACAAAGAATTTACATGGCTGCATGGTGAGCAACAGTGCTATTTAAATGTTCATGCCATGCACCACATTTAAACGTAAACAAGTGTGGAAACCAGGTAAAGCAACACAGACAGCAGCAGATATGTATACCTGTTTACCTATGGGCAAACTAGGTCTGCATGCTTTTGCAGAATTGCCACAATGATTACCAGGACTATTTATTTATTTATTATTTATTTATTTATTTTACATTTGTTGACCGGGCTAGTCTAGCTGGATACATGTCCATTTTCAGTAGAGGCCTGTGGAGAAAAGCTCCAAGAAATCATACATAGTTAAAACAGAAGTTATTACATATATTATAAAACAGCAAGTATTACAAAAGCTAATTATAATAAAAAATGTTTCTACTATCAAAAACTATTATTAAAGCAATGTATAGAGTTTCAACAGTACAGAGTATTGTGGAAATCTGTGTCAGGCATACCGAAAAAAGTTGTGTAAATGTTCTGTAAGGGTCCATAGACTGCCATTAAAAATTAACAATCAGGGAAAGTGGGTGTATTGAATATGGACACAAAGATGAATTGTAGGAAAGAACACAGGGAAAGAGGACAAGTGAAACATGTCAATGTACAGCAGATGAAGGCATGTTAATGAAGATGGTTGTAGCATGAACACTAATCACATATTGACATGATACAGTACAGACTGGACAGTGAATGTATATTATGTGACTATCACACAAGGTGATATAACAACGGAGAAGATTATTTGTAATATAAGCATCCAGACATGAACAATGGACAGGTCATAAATCAGGGATGTTATATACAAGAGGGGTTAGGTGCATAGTTTAAAGCTGTACAAAATGAGTTGCCTGAATATGAACATAATGTCAGCAGAGGTCTCCACCAAGTGGGACACGTAGTTACAGGCTGATGGACAACAGTAAACAGAAGCATGCACAAGTATGGACACTATCAGAATAATATCAGCAGTAATCCCTTGTCTCTAACATAACATATTTGATTGAGAATGATCATAGATGTTTCTGCACGAACACACTTGTACAACTATAATGAGAAATCTATGAGAGGAATCTAGCATACCATCCTGACATTGTAACATCTGCTGCAGGTGGTGGTGGGGGGGGGGGGTACTGCTATACCAGTATGTGAGATTATGATCAATCCAGGCTAGTTGACAGGTGTACATGGCATATATATGGCACAATCCACATTGTCATGAATGTAACCTATCAATGTTGTAAATCACCTATGTATGTACTGTGTGTATCACTGAAACAAGTATCACACATGCATCTGGTATAACACCTTGATGGGGGTTCTGCACCATCAGACACTAATATTTATGTAACAAAAAGAACACTCAGCTATGGCCAATGAGATGTGTGGGAGCCTACTATGGAAAATGTGGTACACTTGAATTACACATCCCTGGAAGATGTGAAATGGGGTACATGAAAAAGGGTGCATTGTACTCACTTATTGATGTGATGAAGGCTGTGAACTATGGAAGGATAATGGCCTTTGATGTGGATATCCTGAACATACTCAGGAGTTGTGTTACATACAAGGGAATAGTCACCACTGTGGGCACATGCTGGTGGGCATTCTGTATTACCATCTACCTCAATACACAGGTCACATACCACTTGGTCTGCTTCTAGGGGTGTGCTGTCTACATTATCATGGGGTTGTGCAGTTGCTTTTATAATGTAACAAATCCCTCTCATGATTTTGCTTCATCTCATGTGTCACCATGGCTGTGACAGCAATCTTTTGTGGGTGTTGATACTGTTTATATTATACTAATATCACAGTAGGATTCAATGATTGTACCCAATCTGCAGTCCTTCAGACAGCTGTTTAGACACAGGATGTGTATATCATTCTTGACATCTGTAAATTAAATAATGGACAGGAAGGGGCCTAGCATACAGCCCTCAGGTACAGACCTGATCACCAGACTCTAAATATATGTCATTTCACACACTTCAACATATTTAGATGTTATGTATGTGATCCAGTGGTCTACCCACTTGGTTATATAGGTGTTTATGGTCACTTCTGTCAGTGTTGCAGTAATTTCTCAGTGTGGAGTTTTGTCAAATGCCACGTTCCACAGGATGATAGTGTTGTCATCACGTATGCCCTTGTTGACATTCTTGAGGACATCTAACAGATGTAACAGACTTGGATGTTGCATGAACACATCACACGTCTTTCATACACAGCCAGGATATTACCAGTGTACATTTAGAAAAGGTCCATGATTATGTGTTTGTCTAATTCACAGATAAAGAGAGTCAGGATGTGTCTATACATGCATGCATTAGGTGCTTCCCCCTCAGTCAGATGGATGCATGTTGATGTACAGCCTTCTATAGGAACATATTCCATCTGGACGCTGTGTTGAAGTATGGATCCAACTGTCTCTCTTAGGTCCATATTCTGAGTCACACTATACAGTAGCCAATCTATGACATTGTCATGGCCCATTGATTCCGTGTTAATAGCTGTACAGAGCACACAGATGTGCTGCCCTTCTTAGCATAGACACTGAGTAAGGTTTGCATGTATACTTTGGCTTTTGGACAGTGGTGGCAGGGGGGTGGCCTATGAGACCAACAGTCATCTAGCAGATTGTCTAGTCACTCTCTGGTTGGGTATGTCTGGTGGCATCCACATCCATATGTGTGCTTAGTTGAGTATTCCACTTAAAATTTCACTTGTATTGGAATACATGATTTGTGAAAAGACCTACACATACAACCATGGTCATTCATCACATTCCACATACTGGTACCATGCACACAGTTGTGCAGCTGTAACAATGTCATATACTTACATCAAGTGTACAATATATGCCTATGTGTGTTTCATGGACAAGCTGTCTTTGAGCAGCCTGATGCCATATCAGGGCAGATTATAGATCAGTTGTTTGTGGCTCATTCAGAAAATTTACTGACACAAATGTTAATAGTCACACAATGGTGCTGCCAACCCCCTCAATAATCCTTGCCTCTAGTAAGACAACTGCAGAAACAATGCATTCTCCAATGTTGCAATTGTATCAAAACATAATACATTGTTGTGTATATCACAGATTAACAACATGTGTATGAAACAAGATTTATATAATGATGGTATGTAGATTTTTCCATACCTGTGCCATACTGTAGTTATCACTGTGATTGTGGAATGTGAACTGTATCAATGACTGATCTGCTCCACTACAACAGCACATATCCTAATATGCCAGCAATATGCATACCAGTGCATCATACTATGTCATTCACATCACTCAACAAGTATCATTATGACTGTGCTATAGTTCATGTTCATAGGTTCATAGGTAGGTACTAGGCTATTTGCCCTAGGGCCTATATAAGCCTAGCCAAAAATGTACCCTGGCTTTCATGACCCAAGAAAATTATTTTCCTGTGCCACTGTCGAGCAGAGCCACAGAAGTGATCCCCAGGGTGAATTTCCTATTTCCCATCCAATCATCAAGATTTTTCTTGAAGAGTGCTAATGAGGAGCTTTGTTTGATATAGATAGGTAGTTTGTTACAGAGTACGGAAAGTCTCTGGGACAGGAATCAATCCCTCCAACATGTTCTGTTTATTGTGGTGACAAGGTTTAGGTCCCTAGAGAGTGTAGCTCAGAGGGATTAGGATTTCTTTAAGTGGAGCATATCTAACAGCTCTGGGTTTGACATAGCTTTGTATGTTAGGCAAAGATCGCCTCTGAGTAGGAGATATGCGAGAGAGTAAAGCTGGAGATTTTTGAGATGGTCTGCATAGGGCATCTGTTTGAGGCCAGTGATCCTCTTTGTGAGGTATTTCTGCGGTCTTTCCAGTTGTTGTAGATGTCTTATGAGGTACATACCAAAAGGGGCGTTGTACTCTATAATGGGTCTAATGAGTGATGAGTAGAGGGGAACAATGACCTCTTTTTTTCCTGGATGAGAAACCTTTTGTGATAAGGTTTGCCATGTAGAAGGATTTCCTGACTACTGTGGCAATGTGATTATCAAAGGAGAGACTACTCTCCACCTGTGTTCCAAGGTCTCTTATCACACTTTCAGTGTTAAGTTTACTACCGCCTATGTGGTAGTTCGGTTCTACCTGACATAATCGAAACCACACAACACCGACAACCACATCACCGACACCACATATTCGACAGTCCATAAACACGAAACCACACATAACCGACAACGAAATAACCGACGGTACACAAACACGAAACCCCATACAAAACAAAACACATCCCCATTCCACAAACCACACACACAACACAAGCACACCAAAATCCTTACAAGCCCACACTAAACCTTACCCTAACCCTAAGGTCCGTCACTATCGCACACTTACCTACCCGCCGCCTAACCCTAACACACTTAACCCGCCCTATCGCCTCCTAACCCTAACTCACTTAACCCTCCCTAACTCCTAACTCACTTAACCCACCCCTATCGCTCCCTAACCCTAACTCACTTAACCCACCCTATCGCTCCCTAACCCTAACTCACTTAACCCACCCCTATCGCCCCCTTAACCCTAACTCACTTAACCCACCTATCCCCACAGACCGTCAATCTCCACACTTACCTCGACCCTAACGTCCGTCACTACCGCATACTCACACAGCCTTTCCCCATGTCGGCATCCTCGGCGTTGGTGTTGTCATCCGTCGTGTCGGTCTTCTGCATTGTCGATGTTCTGCAACCCGCGATTCGCGTCGGTCTTCTTCGCTTTCGATCTTCTGGAGCTCCGGATTCCGATGTCGGTCTTCTCAGCTGTCGACGAAGTCAGGTAGAACCGGTAGTTCATAGGTACAGAGTTTTTACCAAAGGGGATGACAATACACTTTTTGGCATTGAGCTTGGGGCCATAGCTTTGACACCAGGCATCTGTCTCAGTGAGGCACTTTTGCAGGATGTCCACATCGTTAGGAGTTTCGATTATGGCTCCTAGTTTGCAGTCTTCTGCGAACTTCATTAGCCAAAGACTGTCTGTGTTAGCCTGTACTTCAGAGAAGTAGATACCAAACAGGAGAGGACCCAGGACTGAACCCTGTGGTACTCCACTTGTCACTGGTCTGAAGTCAGATTTGAAGTCTACTACTTTCACAGTGTGGGTTCTGTCAGTGAGCCAGTTGGCATCCCATCTTGTGACATAGGGATTTATACCTAGTTTAGTGAGTTTATCTATAATTCCAGAGTGGGGGATGATGTTGAAAGCCTTGGCAAGATCTAGATAGGCTGTGTGAACCACCTTACCCTCGTCTACGGCTTTGGTGACTGCTTTAAAGAAGTCTATCAGGTTTAGGAGACATGATCTGCCTTTTACAAACCCGAACTGGGTGGGGTTCAAAGTTTGGAGATTACCAATGTCTTTGTTTATAAGTTCCATGATGATACATTCCATGGCCTGGCAGACCAGGCCCGTCAGGCTTATGGGGTGGGAGTTCTCAGGGTCCATGGTGGCTCCCCCTTTGTGGAGTGGGATAATCGTTGCTGTGTACCATTCAGTGGGCACAAAGCCTGAGGTGAGGTTATGATTGAACATGGTACTTAGGTGGGGTGCAGTTCACTCTGTAGTCCATGTAGAACATAGCCTGGGATGTTGTCAGGTCCCATGGATGCTGTGTTCTTGGCTTTGGAGAGTGTGGTTTTTACCTGTGCAGCCATGATTACAGGAACTTTGCATTCTTCCGGTATAGAGATGGGCCCTTTAGGGGGTGAGATGGGGGTAAAGTTAACACTGAAACTATCTGCCAGGATGTTGGCAATATCAGTTGGTTCTGTATATTAAGTGTCATTGTGCTGTAACTCAGAGCAGATCTGAGTGTTGCCATTGAGATTGATGACATAGCTATAGAAGGCTTTGTGATCATCTTTAGAATTAGTGGCAATTTTGTTTTCGTAGCTAGCTTTGGAGGATTTTATGAGGGATCTCAGCTTCTTACTGAGTCTGACCAGGGAGTTCCTCCAATCATGGGATTTTACTCTTTTTTGCAACAGTTTCTTTCTTCTGTTGTAGAGTCTGCTTATGGCAGAGGACCACCAGATTGGCTTCATTTTTTTGGAGGATAGCATGTTAGTTCTGTTAGGGATAGCATGATCCATGCACTCGTGTAAGTGCTTATAGAGTGCAATTCTGTAGGATTCAGCAGTCGTACCTCTATTGTCCATCTGCATGGGTGTCGTGAAGTTTGCCACTTCTGTTTTAAGAAGTGTGAAGTTGGCTTTGGAGACATTTTTTTATGATAGTTTCCCTAATGGGGGGTGGGGACGGGATGTGGATGTCTAGAATGATTAGCTTGTGGTCGGATCTGACCATTGAGGATTTGACATTTGGTGTGGAACACCGGTCATCCATGTTGGTAATGACCAGGTCTAGGATATTGCTGCCCCTGGTGGGGGTGTGGATAGGTTGATCCAAGGCATTGGAATTTATGAATTTCAGAAAACATTGAGCAAAAGAGTTGGCACATGAGTAGTTTTCCCAGTTAATGATGGTGTAGTTGAAATCACCCATTATTAGGGTGTTGGATTGTACCCTAATATTTTCCAGTGTATCTAGAAATGAAGAGTGGGAATCCTGGGGCATGGTGGAGAATCTGTATCAAGCTACAATTTGGATTGCGGTCTTGCCCAGAGTTTGTTGCACTTGGATAATCTCGGATGGATTATGCTGAGTAACTAGCCTGGAGGTGGGGTATCCTTAAAAAATATGGACACACCTCCACCTTTAGTGTTTCATTCCAGGTTAGGTGGCTGAAAGGTGTGGTATGAATTATAGCCTGGTAATGCAGGGGTGCTCTCTGGAGCCTTGTACCAAGTCTCTGAAACTGCACTGATGTCGATGTTCTCCATTTTAAGGATTGCCTCGAGTGAGTGCATTTTGAGGTTTAGACTTCTAGCATTAAGTAGCATTACCTCAGATTTTGCTTGCTTGTTCCTGTTACAGTGGTGAATTTGTCATTTGAACTTTGCCTAAAAAAGGCACTATAGGGATGGCAAGAGCCTTAGCCAGTATCTGGAATCCCAAGGGAGACAGGTGCAGGCCATCTCTGGCAAAGCATCGTGGTCTGTTGATCATGTCATCCCAGGCAGACCGATACTGGATCCCCTTAGAATGACACCAGAAGCTTAGCCAGTTGTTGAAGTCAATCATTTTGTCCTTGTACTGTGGTACCATTTTGGGTGATAGCAGGATGCTACTCAGGGCTAGGGTCATACCTGCCTGAGCTACAAGATCGGAGTGCTCCTCTATGTCTCTTTTCATGTAGTCCAGGGAGGTACGTCTCAGGTCATTCTCACCAACATAGACAATGACAGAGTCATATTTATGCTTGTTGTGGAGTGACCTGTGTGTGTGCATTATGTGGCATATCCTGGCACCTGACAAGCAGCTGGCAGTAACTTTCTCTTTGTTTAGCACAGTAATTGGAACATCAGTGTGCCTGACTATAGAGTCACCAATGACTCGAGTGTTGGGAACATTGTTTTGCCTTATGGGCTGTGGTTGAGTGGCACACTGAGTTTATGGGCTATGTGTCATTTGGGTTGTGTTGGGGATGGAGGTTTCTTGCTTTTCTGCTTTGGAGTGCTCTGTTGCTTGGGCATATTTTTATTGAGTGCCTCCACAAATGTAGGTGTGTGTTTTGTGTCTCTATGTGTGTGTTTTGGTGGTGTAGGTTTTGAGGGACTATGTGATGAGTGTGGTGTGGTGCAAGTGTTTACCTTATCCTCTTGACTGTCAAGTCCAGTCTTGGGTGAAGAGACTTTTGCTTCTAGTTTGGCTATATAAGTGCATCTCTCACAGGTTGTAGTATTGGGTGGTAGGAGGAGAAGGTTGTCTGTGTACATGAGGCTATTGCTGCATTGCCCCAAGATGCCCAGATTCATCAGGTAGACAGGAGATAATACCAGGAGCTGACCCTTAGATATGCCTGGATAGGTTCTTATTTATTAAGTACTAAAAACTGTTTTCCTCTAGATAAGTGAGGAAAGTTGAGTACTGTAGTAATTAATAGCTTATTCAGTGCTTACAACGAGTTCTGAACAAGTGCTGAGTTCAAAGAAACAGATTTTAGTGCTAAACCTAAAAAACTGACTAGTTCTAAGGGAAAATTTGAAGAGCAGATTTTATGGCACCGGGAATAGTTTAACCCTAACTAAGTGGCGATGCATATGAGCAAACTGATTTAAACAAATTAACCAATAAGAGCTATAAACTGAGCCCCATTCCAGCAATCTTCAATCAGACAAGTTCTAACTGCACACTCCTGCCTCTAGGGTGCAGGAGAACCTTCTCCCAAAAAAATGGTTGATTTAGTGCTCAAGTTATACAAACAAAGCTAGATTCAGCAGGTCTGAATCTAGCTATGCTACAGCAAACAAGGTGTACCAATTTCAGAAAGAAACAGTTCAAATAATAATAAGCCTCTAACCAGAAACTCCCAGCTCAGAAGGGCAGAATCTACCATCTCCTCCCACAAGAGTGCAGAACATACCTTCTTAATGTAAAATAACTGGCCCAAAGCCCATGGGATGAATTACTTGAGATGTTGCGCTCTGGGCTATATGAAGGGACACATGAGTGAACTCTCATATTATGTGTACCAAGCAGTGTATGATCCTAGCCCTAAGCAGCTTTCTACCTTCACCCATGATGATGCCACAGTATAAAGAACAGATAATGGACTTCAACAATTGGCTTAATTTCTGGTGTCACTTCAGGGGGATCCAGTATTTCTCAGCACTGGGTGATGTGACGGACAAGCCAAACTGCTTTGCCAGAGATGGTTTGCCTCTGCATCGTCTAAGCTGTTGGCATACCTCTCAACTATCCAGATTTTTGCAGAATGTCCAGATTTTTGTCTCATATTTTTGGTCTGCTCCCCATAAAATCTGTGGTTTTCTGTCAAATCACTGAGGATTGTAGCCACTAAATAATAATAAATAATGACAGACATTTGAGTTTCAGACTCCATATCCTTCAAAAATATATAATAATGCAAAACATGTTATTCTAGCAACTTTCTAAGTTTATAGCAGTAATATTTAAAATCTGTCCCTAATTTTGGTCCCCCCCCCCATTTTCTTTCTGGCTTTGGCCAGATATCTTCCACTGAGAGGTTAAGAGATATGATACTGGCAAAGGTTCTTGCCTCACTCATAGTGCCTTTTTTAGGCAATGTCAAAGCAACAAAAGTTCTGACATGACAACATCCACTTGAGGCAAGCACACAGTTCTGCTGCTTAATGCTAAGAGTATAAACATGAAGCTGCACTGGAGGATATGGTCATCCTGCTAGCTAACAGATTTGGCATAAACTTCAACTCCCTAGCCCAACTGGCCATACCCCAAAGCACACCTGACACCAGTCCTTTCCCAAGTATCTCTAGACATCAGGTCATACCTGTGCTCTCCAAGGCTAAAAACACTGCCTCAATGCTACCAGATAACATCCCAGGTTGCTTACTAAGCAATCTAAAACTGGAACTAGTGGACCCAGTTAGCATCTTCTTTAATCATAGCCTGAGAAGTTGAACTGTTTTTGTTCCAGCAGAGTAAACAGCAGCAACAGTAATCCCCCTGCACAAAGGGGGGGACATCAACCAACCTTGGGAACTATAGACATATAAATATAACCAATCTCATCTGCAAGGCCATGGAAATAATCATCATGAACCTTATTAACAAGGACATAGATGGCTTTCAAACTCTAGACCCAACCCAATTTGGCAAGTGTAGATCATGCTTATTAAACCTAGTAGACTTCTTTGAGACTGTCACCATAACTCTGGATGAAGGTAAGGCAGTGCATACCACCTATCTTGATCTGACCAAGGGTTTTAACACAATCCCCCACTCAGGTATCATGGATAAAGTCTTCCAGTTGGGGATTAACCCTTACATCACTAAATGGGTAGCCAATTGGCTCACCAGCAGAACCTTTACCAGTAGAGCCATCACCTGTGGTGTACTATAAGGATCTGTGCTAGGCCATTTACTGTTTGAAATCTATTTGTTCAAAGTTCAGGTTAAATGAGACAGTCTTTGACTTACCACGTTTGCTGATGATTGCAACTTGGGTGCTATCATTGAGTCCCCCAGTGATGTTAACATATTACAGGAGGGGCTAACACAGACAAATGATTGGTCCCCAAGTCACATGATCCAAAAGTATACACATATAAAAAAGCACCGATATTTTTGCCTTTTGCAAAATGGAATTCCCCACTAATTACAGTATTGACAACATCCCCCCTAAGCTCATAGATGGCAATCTGACATTTGACCACCATGTTTCCACAGTGGTAAGGAAAGCCTTTTACATCATGCACCTCATAAGTCAGGGCATCGCTTCCAGGTCTGAGGATGTTATAACACCACTGTACTCAGTACTCATCAGACCACTAATATGGTACAATGTTCTCTTTTGCATGTACCTCACCCGATACCTTTAGTAGATGGAGAGACCACAGGTGTTTCTCAACAAGAAAATCCAGGGCCTGCAAACCATGCCATTACATACATGGATACACTGAAAGCATTGTCACTGTACTCTGTATCATATAGGTTGCTGCAAGTTGGCTTCTGCCTGGCTTACGGGCCAGTCACTGACTCTGCCCTGATGGAAGTGCTGCACATCCGCAAATTTAATGGCACAACAGTCACTTGCTCTAGGGATCTTAAACTAGCCTGTGACATTAAAAGAACATGCCTGAGTGACAGCTATGGCTGATGACATCAACAGAGTCTGTTGATAGGAAAATTGTAATAGCAGTGTCCCATATGCTGTTGTAAAATGCTCTCTCTAATATCAACCAAGTGAATAAACATGCACACAGCAGTTGTTTGAAGTGAGAACAAAATATCTCTCTCTAAGTACACTGACTAAAGACCTCTGTATTTAATGCAAATACCACAGAACAAGTCTAATGTGGAGAGTGTCAGACAGTTATCAGCAGTGTCTGGTGAGGAGAAGATGGTAATAGCAGTGTTCCAAATGCTGGTGTGAAATGTTCTCTTGACTGTCAACCGAGTGAACACACACACATGCACACACACGCACACACACACACGCACACACACACACACACACACACACACACACACACACACACACACACACACACACACACACACACACACACACACATACACACACACAAACCAGTTGACTTCAGTGATATTAGATCCCTTACCTAAGTACACTGACTAGAGATCTCAGTACTTAAAGCAAGCACCATGGCACAAATCTGACTTTTACAAAGCTGCAGGACAATTTACAGTGGATGACATCATCATTGGATGTTTGTGAGAAGATGTTGGGAGGCCTGAATAAAATGGATGTGTAGGCATGTACAACTGTTAAAATAGTGGTACTCCATGGGATTGTACTGATGACTGCAGGATACACATTTATGCTCTTCTGACTAGACACACACACGTGCACACACACACACACACACACACACACACACACACACACACACACACACACACACACACACACACACACCACTCGACTGCAGTGAGATTAGAATGCCTACCTTAGTACACAGACTAGAGAACTCTGTACTTAACACAAGCACTATGGTACAACTCTGACTTTTACAAGGCTCCAGGACAATTTATGGTGGATGGCATCATCACTGGATGTTTGAGAGAAGATGTTGGGATGCCTGTGTGAAATGGATAGCTAGCCATGTACAAACTGTCAAGATATTAAAGACCTGCATGTTACCAGATCATTGAGTGTGCAAAGTTTAGCATCTGCTGTTGTGTTTCCAATGTGCAGGAATATCTTAAAAATACAACTTTGCAAACTATATGCAAAGAGATGTTCACATTACACCAAATATTGGAAAATCTGAATGTGTATTGTCAGCATAAAGATGTCCATGATCTATAAGAAGAATTTTTATTTATTTCTGTAGTGTAGTTGATACATTTGTGAAAAAATACTAACAGACCAAGTTTCAAGTACATGGATGCAGGTAACAGATGGCTACAGTGTAAATATGTTCTGTTTCCTTAAAAAGTGCCTTCCCATTGTTTATGTTTTTATGTGTACTTTCATGGGATGAAGACTAAATGGTCAGTAAACATAAGTAATACATGCTATTGTGCACTTTACATAGTGCACTGCCAAGAAGCTGGTTTGTGTGATCAATGGCAAAGTGTTTGTGCATGCAAGATACACATTTCTGCTGCTTTCCCTGTTTGCACATAGTTCAGATATGAGCAAGCGTGAGCTTCATTGAAAAAACTATGAGAATTCTGAGTATTGAGACATGAAACAGACCTGCTGCTTAGATGACTCTGTAGCGGCAGTTGTAAATGCATTGGTACATTCTGTTTGGAGCCCAGACGATATAGGGTTCAAATCCAGGTGTATGCAATAGTTTTAAATATGAATTTATAATTGAATGAAATAATTCTTTATTCTACATTCACTGTGTGTTACCTAAGTGCAGCATGTTGAAGTGTCATTGCTCAGAGATTACCACATCATAGAAGAGCCATTCACCATCATTTGACATTGGTGTGTGATGTCAAATTATGCACAAGCACAGAGGACAAAAATGAAAGGGCTACACCGCTCTTTTACTTATGTGTGTTGTGTGTGTTATGCTACTTTCTGGACCAGATTAAAGGTGTTAAAATGGAGTAGATTGAAAGGTGGTGAAATTGGAGGCAAGTGGGGGGGGGGGGCAAAGATAAAACAATATAGGAATGTGCAGGAGGGAGGTAAGAAAGAGCCACAACTATGCCCTTCTTCAACAGTGTAACATGAAAGTATGTACAGAATATTAACTGAATTTGGACTGTCACCTCAACAAAGAGGGGTGATAACAACACAGTCTTGTTTTATAGCTAATTTTACCGAATCAAGTGTGTTGAGAAGGCATGTGCAAAGTGGAGAGCTATGCATGAGATATTTTTTGTGGGACAGATACCCATTTTTTTACATCAGTAAGTGAGGAATGTTGGGTAAGGGACATATGTATTTCTAGGTCAGATAAGTAGGGTAGGTGAAGAAACAGTTACAAACAAACACAAGCAAGACAAGACACAGGGACTGTGAGGGACACAACAGGTTGGAAGACATGATGATGGGGTTAGGGAGGGGACATCAGATGCCAATGCCCATCAAACATGGGGACAGTGAAAATCTACTCCTCAAACACAGGACTGTCATCACTTTCCCATTATTCCACTGGCTGCCAGAGTCTTTGATGTATTCTCTTTCAAACCATAAGTGAGAGCAGCCTCTCCATCCAATGTAGGTGTGCACCAATGGTGCTGTGCAACAACCCTGGCATCATCCAGTGGATGATAAAATCACCACCTCCATCACTATTCTCTGAGGGTACCAAAGCACCAGCTTCTAGGGTCGTTCTACCTTATGTGAAGGAGAAATGTAATGCTGGGAAAGCAGAGGCTATACTCCCTGGTTGGATCCCAGATGTGCTGGATTTCAATGCAGGAGCTAATGGAGTAGGGGCAGGCTGAGCCACAGGGGTTGGCCTACCTCTCTGTGCTGTAAATCATTTTTTGATTTGTCAAAGATGGACGACATGGAAACATTTTGACAACACATAGGGAAAAAAGAGACATAGTTAAGGGATTAGGTGAGAGAGAAAAAGAGATAAAATTAGTTCCATCATATGTAACAAACAAGCATTATCACAATAATACAGTACATTATCTTAACTTTTATTTTTAGATGTACTTCTTAACTACAAACTGTAAGTAAGGATTGCTGAAAGTAATCCTTGCAATGTGGATATATTGCACATATGCCTGGTCCAGTTATACAGATTAAGTTAACTGCAGGGCATTTATGCCACTTGTGTTTAAACTAATTATATAAAATATGTTTAAAGGATTTTACTATATATTTGTTAGTTGTGCTATTTGAACCTACAATATCTGACTACAGTATTAGATTTGAGTCCTACAGTTGGCTTGTGCTACAGACTGAAGCATGTATGCATGCTTGCTTTTAGATTTAGGATATACATGCTTATTTTGCTATATAAATGTAGATAAAATAATAGTTCTGTTGTGCTGCATACATACTTTTTGCTTCCCTTAGCCTCTCTATATGCTCAACATGGTCATCTCTATTCACCATAATCTCTGCATTGGCTGTGGAATAAAGAAAAGAGAACAAGAAAAGAGCATTATGCATACCAGTCTTGTCTATATGCAGCTTTCTACTAGAAATGATCTTTATTGGTATACTTACACATCTGTGGGATGTCAGCAGTCCTGCACACTTCCAGACACTGGTTGAGTATATCCCTCTTGCACCTTTCCATGTCATTAAAGTGATGCCTACACTATTCTACAGTGTGTGGAATGCCAGTTGCACTGGAAACAGCCTTGGCCAGACTATTCCAAGTCATAGACTTGTACTTGGAGCTGGTATAGTGCCCCTGCAAGAGCTTTCAGTTGTGGTGCTTTACAAGGAGTCCAGTAAAGATTCTGGACTCCTCAACACCTCACCTTTGTGGCCTAAATTGGGCACCTTCCCATCTGTCTAGAGAAAGCAGCAATGCCTGTTATCACATTTACTGTTTTTTTTTTAAGTTTGCAAACATATAATGGGGGTATAACCATTATGACCTGACAGATTTTTGCGTGGTTTTGCATACTGATAAACTTAATTTTTACAATAGTGGATTCAAATGTATGCTTAAGGGACAAAACATTTTCTTCCACAGCAGTGATTTTTTATCCTTGACACAGAAGAATTGCTTCTCAGAAAATGCTCATTATTTACATATAAATGCACATAACAGGCTGAGGGGTTAACCAGGTGTGTGTGTGTGTGTGTGTGTGTGTGTGTGTGTGTGTGTGTGTGTGTGTGTGTGTGTGTGTGTGTGTGTGTGCGTGTGAGAGAGAGACCTGGCAAGATCCTGGTTTATACGTCCTTGTGTGTATGACTATGAATGAAGTCTGAAGACACCCAAGGCCAGAGAACACAACTATAATTACAGAAACATATTAGTCAGTATACCATCATCCACATACATAATTCATGTGCATTTATTAAAATTAAGTGTACAACACTTAATAAAATTGGGAGCATGTAATCATTTTTTATGTGAATTTTAATATAAAGTAAAATGGAACAACAATAAAAAAGATTTAAATTTGCTTTAATAAAACCCAGGATCATCTGTATTGCAGCCCTACACTTATACTTGCTGCCACAGGAATAGTTAAAAAAAAACAGTTGAATATTTTTATATTCATTATTACCTTCTGTGGGTTAACAACCAAGCAACACCACTTAACGTGTTTGTGCGATACCCAGCATACTTGATAGAATGCATCCATTTTGAAATTATCTACTGTCTGCTTTCTCTCTGCAAGTGTTCTAGATCGCAGGTGTTGGGGAAGGTTGCTAACCATCGCACACCACCACATAGTGGGTTTGCACAATGGAAAGCAAAAGATGCAGCAATGTATTCGAATTTGAGAATGTCTGCATCCTGTCTGCAAGTGTTCTCTGTTTTATGTGTAGGCCATTAGTCCAGGTTTGTGCAGCAGTAAGCAAGGGGCAAATGTGAGAAGCAAAGGTAAACTTGTTGTATTTATGTGAGTAATGTTTCTTGGATTACATCCTTAAAAGACACACGTGGGACTTGAACTGTCATCTACAGATAGCATATAGTGTGCAGACCAATATGTTTAGCAGAGGTGTAGATTATGTCTTGGTTATCAGAGAAGTAAATTACATGACATTTATTGTATATATATCCATTCCCAGTGCTTGTGCTAAGGCATGTGCCATGGAAATAGTGGTATTAAAAAAAATAAAATCATATAAACAACTTTACAAAATAAATGTTAGTACACATTAAAGATTTTTTCACAAGTCTGGATTTGAACTCTCAGACCAATGAGCCTACAAAACACAGTAAGGGTGTCTTATCCCCCTTTGCCACAGAAACAGCTTTGCAGCAGGAATAAAAATCATTGTGCATACAAGCAAGTCCAAAATCATCCAAAATATTAACAAGATATATGGCACTTGTACACTTCTGAGTTGTTTGTCCATGTGTTAATTTCATATGTAGTGCAGTGAGTGATTACACAACTATTTATGACTGTTTGCAGAAATGCAGCTCTGTCTTATCTTTATATGGTGCTCATTCTTCTTATCTGAGCAGTAATCTCAGACATGCAGTCTAGAAGGCATTTATTTATCATTGTCCTTAAAATGTATCATCATCAACATCATCATCTTCTTTCGGCTGTTCCCATTAGGGGTTGCCACAGTGGATCATCTGTTTCCATTTCTTCCTGTCCTCTGCATCTTGCTCTGTCACACTAACCACCTCCATGTCCTCTCTCTCTCCACATCCATAAACCTTATCTTAGGCCTTCCTCTTTTCCTGTTACCTGGTAACTTCATCCTTAGCATCTTTGTCCCAATATACTCAACATCCCTCCTCAGCACATGTCCAAACTAATGTAATCTTGCCTCTCTGGCTTTGTCTCCAAACCTTCCAACCTGGGCTGACCCTCTAATATACTTATTCCTAATCCTGTCCACCCTCGTCGCATCCAGTGCAAATCTTAACATCTTTAACTCTGCCACATCCAGCTCAAATCCTGCCTTTTTGTCAGTGCCACTGTCTCCAACCCATATAACATAGCTGGTCTCACTACCCTCTTGTAGACCTTCCCTTTCACTCTTACTGGTACTCGTCTGTCATAAATCCCTCCTGACACTCTTCTCCACCCATTCCATCCTGCCTGTACTCTCTTCTTCACATCTCTTCCACACTCACCATTACTCTGAACTATTGATCCCAAGTATTTAAACTCATCCACCTTTGCCACCTCTACTCCTTGCATCCTCACCATTCCTCTATCCTCCGTCTCATTCACACACAGATATTCTGTCTTAGTCCTGCTGACCTTCATTGCTTTCTCTCTAGAGCATAACTCCATCTCTCCAGGGTCTCCTCCACCTGTTCCCTACTCCCACTACAGATCACAATGTCATCTGCAAACATCATAGTCCACGGAGACCCCTGTCTAATCTCGTCTGTCAACCTGTCCATCACCATTGCAAATAAGAAAGGGCTCAGAGGTGATCCTTTATGTAACCCCTCCTCCACTTAAATGCATCCATCACTCCCATCACAGGCCTCACCGCTGTCACACTACCCTCATACATATCCTGTACCACTCATACATACTTCTCTGACACACCTGACTTCCTCATACAATACCACAACTCCTCTCTAGGCACCCTGTCATATGCTTTCTGTAAGTCTACAAAAACACAATGCAACTCCTTTTGACCTTCTCTGTACTTCTCCATCAACACTCTCAGAGCAAACATCACATTTGTAGTGCTCTTTCCCAGTATGAAACCATACTGTTGATCACTAATCATCATGTCCCTTCTTAACCTAGCTTCCACTTCTCTTTCCCATAACTTCATGCTGTGACTGATCAATTTAGTCCCTCTGTAGTTACTACAGCTCTGCACATCACCCTTATTCTTAAAAGTTGGTACCAAAACTCTTTTTCTCCATTCCTCAGGCATCCTTTCACTTTCCAAGATTTCATTAAACAATCTGGTTAAAGACTCCACTGCCATTTCACCTAAACACCTCCATGCTTCCACAGGTATGTCATCTTGTCCAACAGCCTTTCCATTCTTCATCCTCTTCATAGTTATCCATACTTCCTCCTTGCTAATCCATTGCACTTCATGATTCACTATCCCCACATCATCCAACCTTCTCTCCCTCTCATTATTTTCAATCATACCCCTCAAAGTACTCTTTCCATCTCCTCAACACACTCTCCTCACTTGCGAGTATGTTTCCCTCATTATCCTTTATCACCTTTACCTGCTGCACATCTTTCCTAGCTCGATCCCTCTATCTAGTCAATTGGTATAAGTAATTTTCTCCCTCCTTAGTGTCCAACCTTTCATATAACTCTTCATATGCCTTATCCTTAGCTTTTGCCACCTCTCTCTTTGCCATGCACCTCATCTCCTTATACTCCTGTCTACTTTCTTCATCTCTCTGACAATCCCACTTCTTCTTTGTCAACATCTTTCTCTGTATACTCTCTTGTACTTCCTCATTCCACCACTATGTCTCCTTGCCATCCTTCCTCTGTCCAGATGTCATACCAAGCACCTTTCAAGCAGTCTCCCTTAATAGCTCTGCTGTAGTTACCCAGCTATTTGGTAACTCTTAACTGCCACCCAGTGCTTGTCTTAACTCATCACTGAACTCCACCTCACAATTACCCTTTTTCAAGTTCCACCATTTGATCCTTGGTGCTGCCCTTACACTCCTCCTCCTCTTCTTGTTCACCAATGTCATCCTACAAACCACCATCCTATGCTGCCTAACTGCACTTTCCCCGGTCACCACTTTACGGTCTCCAACCTCCTACAAACTGGCCCTCCTATATAAGATATAATCCACCTGTGTGCATCTTTCTCCACTCTTGTATGTCACCCTATGCTCCTCCCTCTTGTTAAAATACATATTCACCACAGCCATGTCCATCCTTTTCACAAAATCCACTAACATCTGACCTTCTGTATTCCTTTGTTTAACACCATACCTACCCATCACTTCCTTATCCCCTCTGTTACCTTCATCAAATGCCCATTGAAATCTGCTCCAATCATCACTCTCTCACCATTGGGTACAGTCATCACCACTTCATCCAACTCACTCCAAAATTTTTCTTTCTCTTCCATAGCACACCCAACTTGTGGAGCATATGCACTAACAACATTCATCATTACACCATCAATTTCCAGCTTCATAAACATCACTCTATCCGACACTCTTTTCACCTCCAAAACACTCTTAGCATACTGTTCCTTCAGGATAACTCCTACGCCATTTCTCCTCGCCATCCACACCATGATAAAATAATTTGAACCCACCTCTGATACACCTAGCCTTATTCCCCTAGCATCTGTTCTCTTGCACACACAATATACCAACCTTCCTTCTGTCCATCATATCAGCTAGCTCTCTCCCTATACCAGTCATACTGCCAACATTCAAAGTTCCAACCATCACTACCACAGTACTAGCCTTTCTCCTCTCTTCCTGCCTTCGCCCATGCCTTCTGCCTTTTCTCCTCCTTCAGCCAACAGTAGCCCAATTTCCGCCAGCACCCTGTTGGCTAACAGTACTGGTGGCGGTCATTGTTAACCGGAGTCTCGACCAATCTGGTATGGAAATATTAACTGGTATGGAAATATTTACTGGTGTCCGCATGCATTATTTGGTGAAGTTTTATGCCGGATGCCCTTCCTGACGCAACCCTCCCCATATATCCGGGCTTGGGAATGGCACAAAAAAATGCACTGGCTTGTGCATCCCCAGTTGCTGGGTTATTGTCCTTAAAATGTATAAGAATATTAAATGACAGTAGTATGCAGTTTTCAACAAATGCAAGAAAAGTTGGATATTACTGAACAGAAACTCTGAAATGTGCGCTGCTTACTAACATTTAAATCCTTAATACAATTACTTCTACATTTTATAAGTCTAATGTGGCTGACACACCCACTGGAGGTAAGCGAGTCTGAATTGCTGTTGTATTTTCCTTTTCCCTACCATTAATCATTCAAAGTTGTAATCCATAAGCAACAAACACTAAGGGAGTGCCTGCACTATGTTTACATTTTCTACATGGAGCCAAGAATTTGGGATTCAGCAATTCTAATGAGTGCATACCTCATTTGCATCTTCACCGTGCTCACAGGTGTGATTCTACACTATGAAAAGGGAACCATGTAGCTAGGAAACTTGAAGGTGAGGAGACTTGTTTAAGTGGATAACAAAGAAGAGGATTGTTATTACGTTGGATTTATCTGCATAGAAGACTACTGATCTTGATAAGGTATGATTGCATTTTTCATTTATATACTGGATTTGTTCACATGTCGCTAAGAAAAATATTTACACACACACACGCAAAAACGCACACACACATGCACACGCGCGCACACACACACACACACACACACACACACACACACACACACACACACACACACACACACACACACACACACACATACATAGATATAGATATATAGATATAGATGTAGATATAGATATAGATATAGATACAGATATAGATATAGATATGGATATAGATATCATTACCAAAAGTTGATTTTATCTGTATGCACTTCTTAGAAGGTTACTGGTGGCATAAGCATTTTTATCAGGGCATTTTACTTTCTCAGATGCACAGCCTTTTATCACTAGTGTTAATGTTACAACTGTTTCACTTTACACCTTTCTATTGTTACTTCAGTGAAATGTAAATGTCCTATATTGTCAAGGACACAGGTGTATTAACCTTCTAGGATGGCCCATAGTCACCTCTATGGGAGTGCTGGCCTCAGGTTGAGGTGACTGGCAATTGCATAAAAAATGAATATTCTGTGGTAAATGTTTACACTTGTTTTGAGATAGTTTATTTGCTAGCACTTATAACAATTCACTGATGTTTTATTCCTTTGTTTGGTACAAAAATATAATTTGTCTGTTGTTTTCATGTTGGGGGAGCCAAGTTCCAATTCTGTGTTGGTACAATCAAACTATTTTTACAGGGGTTTGCTTTGTTATTGTTATTCCTTGTTTTGGATCAAAGCTTGGTTTGTGTGTGACTGTGATATTTTTCAACCACATATTATATTTGAATAACGTTAAAGTTTTTTTGTTTCTCCAGTGGGTAATATTGACAACTTAATAATTTGTGTTAGAACTAAGCAGGACTTTTATTTATTTGATATTTATGTGTAGTATCCTCTTTTGTGTTTTATGTCATGTAAGATTATAAACCAAGTGACCTAATCCCCACAACCCCCCTTCTTCAGTGACTCCAAAAATAACGTGATCATCCAAGCATTTTGGCAACATTGTACCTTTTTGTTTGAGAGAAGACATGGGGATGTGTATGGAAGAATGCAAATTTGGAGCCAGAGAGTAAACTATGTGAACCCTGCTGGAGAACACAGCAGGTCATGTGATCAGCTGCATCATAGGGCCACTGACATGATTTCATCATCCTGGAGGAGAGCAGCTGTAGTGGTCCTTGGACAGTTGGTTACTGGTGGGTGCTACAGAGCTACAAATGACACCAAATGAAGAGTTCCTGTCCACTGTAAAAGATCCAGAGAGCTCAGTGGAAAGTGGACAACAACATGTGATTGATGTTGGTGCTGTTGTTTCATGGAGGACAAGCATGCCCCAGGAGGAGGTTCCAGGTAGACTTACCAATGTCAATTTTTAAACATTTCTTGTATAGTAAAATATTGAAAGCAACACGTAAGTTGATTTAAGATGTTTTGAGAGGACTAATTATGCACTGATACATTTAACAACACAGTCTGGTTCATTACACATGGGTGTGGGGTGGATGTGTCATCCAAGTTTCAGTTAAATGTATTGTTAATGGACACAGTGAGGCCCAAAATTTCCTCTCTGTGTTATTGTTATTGTGATGATGGTGTCCTTACATTTTGCTTAACTTCTTTCAAGACCATCCTCCCTAGCAAATGTGCAGTCATCCGCACATGGCAAGCCAAACATTTTTATTTTAGTACTGATGAGCATTTCACAGAAATAGGTATTTATCCATATGTGAGAGGTGGGTGTAAGGAATGTGTGTGACACCAGTGTTTCTTGTTAGCATATACTGAACTGCAGTAGTGTAGCTATTAATCTCTTTCCTGTGTTTGTTGCTTATTATCACAAGTGATCCTGACAGTAGAAGTGTAGGACTCTTACCACCTGATGTCACAGTATTGGCAGACTCTGATGATGATGGTGGCCAAATACAGCCATAGTCAAGGGGTGCAAAGTTTACATTTGACACTGAGGTTGACATTTAGCCATCCTCTGTAATTCTATTGGACACAGCCAGTAAGCCTACGCAAACCCATTCCAGTGAGCCTCCAGATATTGGACAGGTGGAGGGTGAGACACTTAATCAGGGTGGTGTGGTTACTATGGCTTCAGAGCCTATTGACTCTGGCCATAGCCAAAGTGTGGGCAAGGTGCAACACAGAAGAGTTGTTAGGATTGATTGGATGAGACCTGCTGTCCATCCTCCACCTGATCATGTGTGTCTTTCCATGTCATTCAACATATGTTTAGGGCCATCGTAGAGGTGCAGGCATGTTCCAATAGCACCTCCAAGGAAATGCTTAGGGTTGTACATGTGGCACAGGCTGACATGCTTGACTGCCTCCACCATGTTACCAATTCAATGGATCAAATGAATTACATATTGGAGTGGGTGGTGTCTGTGATGGAATGTCTGCTGGGAGGGGGACAGCATCCACATGGGTGTGGGTGAGCCACATCATCTGATGCTAGCCAACATGATCATGCCCAAGCATGGTCCCTTAGTGGCACTACTTCCACTGCTCTGTCAGTGGTTGAGGTGTCATGGGGTCATGGTCTGGGGTGTACTCATGAGGAGAGCTCATCCAGCAAACATCAGTCACATTCATGTAGCAGCAGTGTATCTGACTGTGGGTGTGGACATGTCAACTCCTTGAAAAGTCAGTTCTCAGAGTTGGGGACAATGACAGTGAAATGTCACCTCTACTATGCATGGCTCACACCTGTCTAACATACCAGGACATAGAGCTAGCACAGTACTTGGCTGTGTTCTTGCAGACACTCACACATTATTTTCACCTGAAATACCCCTACAGATGCACAGACATAGTTACATGGATCAGTCGTGAGGCTTAAAGATCTTTCTGTCTCAGTGGCCATTTGATACTTTATCTAAATGTCTGCCTGTTTTTCTCTTACTTACTCACATGGACTCACTAATTTTTGTGTCAGTCTAGGCCCCCTGCCCCCACCACAACACCCTATGCAAATGATGATAACTGTGCCATATCCTTGTTTTCTAACTTTCGGATTCAGGAATACATAAGTCTTTTGTCTGATGCTCAGGGTGCGTAGCTGACTTACTGCTTTGTATATCTGTTTTTTTATGCTGTTTTGTAAATTGAACTGCTTTCTTACAGGTTTTTGTAATGTGTACATCCCTGCCAAACTCTTACATCCGCAAAACTGGACCAAGCCATAAATAACAGTGTGACAAAGGCCCAACAATGGGGAGAATTTCTAAACATTGCAGTATTACAGACTTAGACAGCTGATGGAATAACAGGTTTTGCATTATTATTTTTATGTTTGTTTTATGGGATATTAAGTTTGAAACTGAATTGTGTGTCATTATTTTCTAACTTCACTCTTTAATGATTTGCCATTATAAACACATGAGGCCAAAATGTGGATATTCAGTGAAAACCTATACATTTTAGACATAAGGCCTATTAGTTGATAGACGACACATGTATTCACATAAGTCAGTGCTGTAACATCTTGATGTAATTGCTATAAAAATCACCCACCTTATACTTACTTACATTACCAAGTAACAGTATGCAAGTTTATGCCATTCATTTGTACTTTTGGGCATTTATTTTTCTCTTCCAGGCTCAACAAATTCCTTGGAAATCCAGCAGTTGCAAGAGTTGCAGCTGACTTTCTCTGATGCTAGCAGTACACAGCCATTACATGGTTAAGTAAAGATTGTGAGTGTTGCCTGGCATCAATGTTACTGTATGTATGTGCATAAGATGAATGTTGATAAGAAACCTTGGCTCTATATCATGTAATCGAGCACTGAGAACTTTGAATACCAATAACTCCGAAGTGTAAGAAGTACAAAAACCCACAACTTCGAATATCAGAACTCCGAACAGCAACGGTCAGCCAGCTTCACACCTGAATGACAAAGTAACAACACACAAACACTTCACAGTATTACTAATGTAGGGGGCTTCACCCACCAAACCCCCTACTTAAATATACCAACTCCAAAATCACACTACAGTGGAGACAAACATACAGTACAGAAGGGCCAACTAGGACCATTCCGAGTTCCGATCTTCGTAGTTTCGCGTTTTCGTACTTCTTACACTTTGGTGTATTCAGTTCAATATTTTGATAGTCAAAGTTTTCAGTGTTTGACTTTATGATATAAACGCGAAACCTTGGTTTACATTTCAGCTGTTGCCTATGTCAGATAAGGTACATGATGAAGAGGACATTATACTCAATGATGGGTTTGATAAGGGCTGAATAAAGTGGCACTTTGAATTCCTTGAATCTGGATGCCATCCATTTACTTATAAGTTTGGTGACATAGACTGATTTTCTTACAACATTGGCAACATGACAGTCAAAGACCAGTTCACTGTCTACCTGTGTCCCCAGATCCCTGACTACATGGTCAACTCTCAGAGGTATCATACTGATGGAGTAATTAGCTTGGGTGACAGTTATCCCAAAAGGCAC